>NW_021319262.1:690320-690542 GCF_001605985.2 Dendrobium catenatum | reverse complement strand
AAACCTTTTAAAACATAACAACCATCCTAAAGATGAAGTTTGTTGGCTGGACTGCTCCGAGCTGCGGGGCTAAGTGTCCTAAGGAGGCTGGTTCCTCGAGCCTGGTGGCACAACGCCATGAATCAATTAATGAAAAACTCAAATTAATCAAACTTTAAAAATAAAAAATCAAACACTTTTAATTAAAGTTCATTAAATTTCAAACATTAATCAAATCAAATC
>NW_021319262.1:667594-690310 GCF_001605985.2 Dendrobium catenatum | reverse complement strand
GGAAGGTGAAATAAACTTCACGGCCTCGGTGTGAAACAAAGGTAGTTTCCAACAAGTAATTAATAATTAATTTTAAAATATTCAAAGCATTAATATTTAAACCTTAATTAAATTTCCCTTAAGCCTTTTAACCAACCAGAACCTTAAACAACTTCAATCTAATGATCCTACTTAGGACATATCAAAACCACACGACCTACTTCACACACTGTAGAACGACCTACTTCACACACTGTAGATGGTTTTCTAGGACAACCAACTCTAGTTTTAGGCTAGGCCGGTGTTTACTTTCTCGCTGTGTGCCGGATTTTTGAGTTTTCACTGCATGATGTTTGCTAGCCTAGGATTGATGTGATTGTTTATTTATTTATTGCATTTTATGTTGTAATTGATTGAGCATTTAAATTTTGAATATTAACTGCTTGAGATTGAATATTAACTGTTTGGGACTGTAGATATAACTGCTGATTATTAGGATAACCTTGCAGGATTGAGTCTAAATTTTTTTTATTTTAAATTAATGTAAATTTGATTGAATAAGGTTGTATTTATCTGAAATGATTTGAGATTGGGATATTTTATCCAATTTGAATTCTAAAGAGGTGAAGACATCCCTAAAGGGGAGAGTCTTCTTCCATTTGGAAGTCAAATTAGGATACATTTCAAATATCCAAAGAGGAAAGATAACACCCCGTTCAAGGGGGAGTTTCTTTTCATTTGGATATCCGGAATTGACAAATCAAGATGTTCGTGAGAAGACGAAGAGATGGACAACGAGAAGAGTCCCAAATCTCAAAGTCATTTGATTTAGGATTAGAAATCCTGGTTGTAGTCAGTGGTGGCCGGCCACTTTACTTTCATGCAATTTTGGATGTAATAATAAGTGGCACTTGCCATATGGACTTTCAATTTGAGCATTTAATTTGATTTATTTATTTAATTGATTGTGCAGTAGAACTACCTGTTTTCCTAGTCTTTTTACCTGCATGCCGATTTTGATTTGACCTGGAGTTCGATAGTAGGCTCTTAAGGACTTAATAAAATTTTTCTACTTAAATCAAATTAAAAACTTTAAGCTAACATAGAAACTCTAACGAATTGAAGAAGTAAGCCCGGGACCGCCGAAAGTTTTCATTTCATAGCATTCATTCAAATTCAAACTTTTAATTGAGACGATTAGCATGCATCATATTAGCAACTAATTTAAAAACCTTTAAACCCTTAATTGCATTTGTTTAAGCATCAAACCCAACATAAGTTTAACGGACCATTTAGGATCCACTCTAGATGTCGGTCCGATTCTCAAATACCTTTCTTAAATAATGTCTCGACCACTCTACATAAATTGACCGGACTCATAATTTTAAATCGTTTAGGTGGTTTAGCTGGCTCCCCAATCCAGGCCGGGGTAAGACCAGATTCACATTGCACTAGCTAGGTTCGGGGTACTAATTTTAAGTGCCCAATTTAGACTTAGGTTCTGAGGCTGGCTCGGTCCATAAGACCTCAATTTTCGGGAATTGAATCTCAAATTTCTAATAAAATTGATCATTTAAACTAAACATCGCTTTCAATCAAATACAAGCACAACACTTAGGATAGGCTGGAGTATTTTCTGAATTGTTTCAGAATCTCAAAATACTCCCTACTCCTCTTCCTTTGACTCTGAAAATAACTGTTCAACATTGAACCAATCCCACTTGAAATTCTAAACCTTAACTTCCTTTGATATCTAACCTTGAAATCTTAAATAAAACTTATACCGCTATTTTAATCGAAAGTTTTTGTAGGAAATTCTGATTTTCTACGATGTAATTAACTACGAGGGCTTGCGCTCGTAGGAGATTTAGTAACCCAAAATTGATTTTCAAAACCAATAATTTTTCAAAATCTTTAATTAATTTTCTTTGTGAAAATCAAACCCGACGATCATTATCGTCATTTTCGAACGATCCATAATAATTCATATCTTCTTTCTTCGGAGAGATATATCAATTATTATCATAGTTTTGATTATGAAATTAATGATCTTCAATCCATATTAGCTTAGCCAAATATTCAATTAAATCCTATTTTGATCTTTCGAGGTCAAATACGATTCTTCTTGGATTTGACTACGATAATAAGGATAAAGTTAATGTTTTGTAATATGAACCAATTAGTGAATGATATCTTCGCCTTTTTAAGATGATATATTATTCCTAATCCTGAGTTCCATTACAGAATTAAAATTTAAAATTTAATCTTCCCAAAGATAATTAAATATTTTTCAAAACTATATATATATATAAATAAAATATTTTTTTAATCAAAACAACCTAGTGAGGGGATTGTGACTTTGGGTGATCAAGTCATTAATAAGAATACACATTTTAGATATCTTGGATCGATTATTCAGAATGATGGTGAAATAGATGGGGATATTATCAGCACAATTCAAGTTGGATGGTTGAAGTGGAGGAATTCATCAGGTTTGTTGTGTGATAGAAACATACCCCTAAAACTTAAGGAAAAATTCTATAAAATGGTGGTGAAGCCTATAATGCTTTATGGTGCCGAATGTTATCCACTAAAGGAAAAGCATAATACTAAGTTAAGTGTGGTAGAGATAAGGATGATCAAGTGGGAGTAGCTCCAATAGAAGATAAGATTAGAGAGAGTCTCCTTTGAGATAGGATACAAAATGAGCATATACATGAAAAGGTTGGAGTAGCTCCAATAGAAGATAAGATTAGAGAGAGTCTCTTTAGATGGTTTGGTCAGATAAAATGGAAACCTTCTTATGACCCAGTTAGGAGAGTACATGTATTAGATTTGACTTATGTTAAGAAACGTAGAGGAAGACCTAAAACGACTTGGTTAGAAAATATTAGGAATGACCTTTCTTTATTAGATTTAAATGATAATTTGACTTTTAATAGGATAAAATGGAGAAAAAGGATTCATGTAGCTGACCCCATGTAGTGGGATAAAGGCTTGATGTTGTAGTGTTATTATTATCAAAATGTTTCATTGATTATTTATCTTAAGGTCTTTTATAATAATGTTTTTGAGATCCTATTTTGATACTACTTGAACGTTTAAGATGCATCAAGAGGGTATGAACTGGAGATTTTAAATAATAATCCTATTGAACCTTGAATCCTTTTTCTCCCTTCTTGAGAAGGTAGATAACCTCAACTCCTTTTTCTCCCTCTTAGAGAATGTATAGAACCTAGAGGACTCAACTAAGAAGCCTCTTTTTCCCTACAGAGCTCCCAAAAGACTCACCAAGGCCGCTGGAGGAGCAAGCGTACAGCTAGCTTGGAGCAACTCTGTGATCCCCATCACACTACTTCTCCCTCATGCTCAAGCCCACCTTCTCCATCCTCTCAGAAACCCTGATTTTCTTTAAAAGCTCCCTCTTAGAGTTCCTTCTTCAGTCATGTTCCTCTCTTCTCATGTATGTAGAAAAGGTTAAAGAAATTGATTTTATAATCAAGTAACCCTAAAAATTTATGTTGGCCATTACTATTCATAAAGTACCATCCAAGTTCATACAATATGATCTGTTCAAAACTAGTCCCATCTAGTATGATGTAAATAGAACTTGAAACAAATTGTTCAATTGTTATTAACACATCATACAATATGATCCTTAGATCATCCAGTGCAATCTATTTAATTTCCTCTATGCCTATGGGATGATTCCTAGGATGATAGAAATTTATCTCTATCATTCATCCCATTTTGTTCTCATTATACATTATGTTTAGTAATTATTAGGCAAATTATTCAATATTATATGACTATCGCATAGTACGATTAGGTCAAAAATGATGGTTTCATTTGGTACAATCTCCGGAATGATTAGATTTCATCTCTTTCAGTCATTTAGTATAGTCTACATCATACAATATGATCGACTATTATTAATTAAAATTGATTTGATTGACTAATTATGAAGGTTAATTTTAGCAAGATTTTAAGTTTTTTGTACAGTATGATTTGCATCATATAGTAAGATTAGTTAAAATTATCAATTTTAAAATCTTACTTAAATTAATCTAGCAGCTAGGGTTTTCATAATGAAATGAATTGTATAGTATGATATATATCGTACAGTAAGATATATATCATACATTATGATTAAATCATAGAGTGTGAGATTTCAATTACCCATTGAACAATTATTTAAAGAAACTGATCATAGTTTATGATTTTCATCTTAGAGTAAGATTAGTTTAGAAAATTTTAATTTTAGAAAAACTTTCCTCTTACCCTATGTGTCTGTGTATGGTCACCCAATTATAGACACTTTCATGTGTTCTGACTCAAAAAAATAGAAAACTAAAGGAAAAAAAATATAGAATCATTTCACTTGATAGCCTAACCTACTGAATCTTAAGTCTTTAGCCTTCATGAGTATTTTACTTGTAGTCATTAGTGCACAAAAATACAAATAATATCCATCCTAATTCTTTTTTTTTTTATCAAAACCCTCAAAGGGGCCTACGCATTAATTCAGAAAAAAATTACACAATCTTTAAAGGGACGTCCAGCACACTATTGCTCGACTGAGCTATAAAAGGAAAGCAAAAAATTCTTAAGAGCTTGTGCTCCCTGCTAAGAAAAAATACAAAACACCCTAGGTACAATCTACGGTGCAAAAGAACAAGCACCCAAAAATAAGGATATAACAAAAAAGCAGCAACCATGTCCATCTTCCCATCCAAAATGAGCTCACTACCAACACCTTCATAAACAAACTTCTGCAAAAAAATCTAAAACCCTAGATAAATATAACAAAAATTAAAGCAAAATCTAGTAAACCAATCCAGTACTTATCGACAAATAAGTTCTTATTTTGCTGAAGCATATGTTACCAATCACGAAATTGCTATCCACTAAACAACAGTTATACCACAACCTCCAAGCATAAGAACAAGAAGAAGAACAAGAACAAATGCTAAACCAAAAGAAATCCAAACCAACAAAAATGATACCACATATCACATTGCCCATAAACCACCTTCCAATCTAGAAACTCCAACAACAAACCCTTAACATACACCCAGCAAAACTCGGCTAGAAGTAACAGTCCATCACATAGTATGACCTCCCCCACATCATCAACCAATGCCTTGCTAAATCGAGATGAGGAGATGCCCTGGGTAACCCAGCAGTCTATTAGAAAACACCCAGCACTCCCTAACTCAAAGAAAACTAAAATAGCAACCAAAAAACTCCAGTTCCTACCAAAACTCCCATAAAACACACCACCAAAAGGTCCAGGAAAATCCATTTACAAACACATTAGTAAGAGGTAGGAGAGCAATAATTGGGAATACCTTCAATAAAGAAGCCAGTGCATTCACAGCTCAAATCCAAAACCCCAAAATAAACAACCAGTATGTGCAACACCATATAAGAATTATGAAAATCAGCAAACCACCCAAGAAAAGCTCCAGCATAAAAAAAACCCCAGGAAAATTCAAAACCACCAGGGATAGGACAACCGAGCCAAACCAGAAAGACACCACAATAAAACACCACAGTAGAAGGGAAAGACCCACAAAAATTAAAAAAGTAGAAAAGCACCAAATTACCTCCTTACATAAGGCATACTATTTTTATCCAATCTTAATAGCCCTTTTAAGGAAATAGGTAAATAAGCCTTCAAAACTCGCTCCCAAAATGGGCAAGCCAATTGACACCGGCATTACCCTCCCTAAACACTTGAGAAAAAGAAACATTAACAAAAATTATCAATTGTTTAATATCCCTAACCATATAAAAAACCTTAATATTGTAAGCAGACTCCTCTCCATTGTTAATGCAATGAATACTATGAAAAGAGTCAGCCTCAATCCTAGTGTTAGTAATGTCAAGAGACATGCAAATTCTTAACCCATAAAGAATATCATTAAGAAGAATAAGATAGAAATTACAATTACTTGAAGGAACTGTAAAAGCCAGTGTAACATTCCCTTAGCTGTCTTTTATGAACCCACAACACCCCAGAATGGTGTCATTATCAGAAACACTAACATTCAGTTTATAGCCCCCTAAAGAAGGTTTAACCCAGAACATAAACCAAGGTTCAAAAATAGGTAGAACCTCACCCAGCCTGATGCATAAATTAGGAGCAACATAAGAACAATTCCTGAAACTCTTGATAGAGAGAAAATTAATAGAAAAGAGGCTCAAGAGTTTTTCTTTAACATTTTTCATAATCCTATGATAGTCCATTCTAATACCATTAAAAAGGGAGTTGTTCGTCTCCATCCATAAGCACCACAAAATAGGGGAAGGGATAATGTTTCTAGTATGACCTTTAGAATTAACAAACCAAGAATTCAACACAGAATTAATAGAAAAATTCACATTAAAATAGTTTAATTTGAAACTTTCATCAAAATAACTAAAGATTTTGAAAGCTAAATGACTCGAGATAAAAAAATTAATCATATTCTCCACATGGAAACATTATTGGAACTTGGACAGTAAGATAAAACCTCTTTTGATCAAATTATCATCAGTAGGAATAAATCTAAATAAAATTCTCCAAATAAAAATAGTAACAATAAATGGAATACTTTTATGCAAAATCATATATAAAATACAAGTAATGACATTCTTGGTTCTAACCACTTTCCAAGCATCTTTTAATCTATAAACCCCATCTTGAGACAACTTACATAATAAAAGAACCTCTGAATCCAACTTCAAAGGGAGGTTCAGGATTTGTTGAAGAATATAGTCAAAAATCACATTAGCAAGTTTATCATAACCCCAACAGTTATAAATAATGAAAAACTTCACTTTAATTGCATCAGTAGAAGACGTATTAGTGATGGAATTAATGGAATGATTACCCAATCATTGATCCTGATAAAAGAAGATGTTGCCACCACCAAGCCCCCAAGAAAGATGAGGCTCCACAACCCATTTGACCTTGTAAAGCCTTTGCCAGAATTTAGATTCACCAATATTTAAAGAACAAATAGTGGGATGCTTCCCCACACAATACTTGGAATACATGAACATAGGTTACAAGATCACTTTAAAATGAATGGTAAACAATTACTTGAAGGAAATCGCATAGGCCAAATCAAACATACTCTTACACCCCAAGCCACCCTCCTTAAAAACACCACAACACTTGTCCCAAGAGGACCAAGCAATTTTTGTGTTGCTATTATTCCCATTCCAAAAAAAATTATTAAGAATTTTAACAATTATATTACACACCATTTTAGTGGGCAAAAGAGTTTGAAAAGAGTAAATAGGGAGAGAACAAAGAACACTTCTAATGATATTAATCCTACCCCAAAAACTCAAAAAAATTGAATCCCAAGATAAAAGCTTATTCTGCACCGAAGTAATGAACTCATCAAACAAAAAGGACTTCTTTCTACCTTTCAAAAGAGGGATACCAAGATACTTAATAGATAAGTGGCCTTGCACAAAACTAGTGAGGTCTTTAATAGCCAAAATATAAGCATTAGGCACATTATTAGAGGCAATGAAACAACAATTTTAATTGTTCAAAGAAAGCCCACTGACATTGTCAAAGTTATGAAAGAAGTCCAGGAGTCAATTAATCCTATTATGAGAAGCATTTGTAAAATTGATAAAATTAGCATTAAAATATAAATGAGATATAAGGAAACCCCCCAAAGTCCTAAAGAAAAGGCTAGGTGAGTCTCAAAATGGTTGGCAAGGCCTTCAGAGAGATAATCAGCCGTAATAATGTAAAGGGCTGGAGACATAGGATCCCCCTATCTTAAACCATTAGAAGATTTAAAAAAACCAGAGCTTTTGCCATTAATAAAAATAGAAAAATAAAAACCTTCAATACAATTTTTGATAAGGTTAATACAAACCAAATTAAAACCAAATAATTACAGAATATTATAAAGAAACAACCAATTAATGTTGTCATAGGACATAGAGATATCAAGCTTTATTGTCATATTTTCACCCCTCACCCTGACATCGAAATCATGGCAGAATTCTTAGGACAATAAGATATTATCAGATATAACACGACCTTTAACAAAACCCATTTGAATGGGAGAGATAATTTTAGGAATAACAACAGTTAAATAATTCATAATAATCTTTGAAATCAACTTACTAAAAAAAGTACAAAGACTAATAGGTCCAAAATCATTTCAATTGCTAACAAAAATACTCTCAGTAGTAAGAACCATAGAAGTAGAGGTAAAAAATTTAGGCATAGCATGACCGACAAAAAATTCCATAAGAGTAGAGTAGAGATCAACACTAAAATCAGGCCAAGCTTTCTTAAAACATTTAGTAGTAAACCCATCTGGCCCAGCCACAGAGCCACCATTCATATCATAGACACTATCTTTTAATTCATCAACATAGAAATGAGAGATGAGATTGGGAATAATAAAAGGATTCTCAAAATTCCCAGGGGTAAAATCTTTGTTAAGCTGATTTTAAAAGTGCTGCAGAGCCAACATAGAAATTTCCTCAATATTCTCAGTAATAGACCTATCCTCACATTTGATTTTGTTAATGGAGTTCTTAGCACGCTTCTTTTTAACCAAAGCATGAAAATACTTACTGTTATTATCACATTACACTAGATGCTTCACAACTACTTTTTAGTTCCAAAAAACCTCATCTTGGGCTTGTAATTTAAAAAGGCACTCCTTAGCCTCTCACAGTAAGCAAAGTTAGCATCATAAGGAGACACTTAACAATTAAGTTCAACATTGTTAACTCTATCTTCCACACTTAAGATGTTAGCAAAGATATTTTTAAAAACATTATGATTCCACCAATTGAGGATTTGTTTCAGTCTTTTCAATTTAAACTAAAATCTTTTCATGCTAAGGGTAGAGTTATCAGAATGCAAAGGGGCTAACCAATTTTCCTAAACCACATTTAGAAAGGCATCATGATGTAACCACATATTTTAAAATATAAATTGAGGAAAGAAATTTATATGTCTAGTATTAAGCCTAGTTAACAAAGGAGAGTGATTAGAAAGTGTTCTGCTAAGATGCTCAAAAGAAATTGAGTTAAAAGATTTAAGCTAGCTATCATTAAATTAAATATGATCCAGCGATTTCCATAAATAACCATAGTTCCAAGTAAATTTGTAACCAGAAAATCCAATATCAATTAGATTGTAGTCCATAATCATGTTATTAAAATCCTCCAAAGAATGAAATATAGGAATGGAACCACTAATACACTCTGAAGGGTTAGAAATTGTGTTAAAATCACAAACCACCAGCCATAACAATTAACAAATACTGTGAAAATTAGTGAGTTGCTCCCAAAGTACTTTTCTAATACCCCGAGATGAGGCAGCATAAATAAAATAAGCACAATAATTTATATTTAAAACTTCAATATTACAATGCAGAACTTCAATAAAATCACCAAGAATTTCAATCCAAACCGAATCTTTCCAAAATAACAAAATTTTATTAGAAGAGTTCAAAGTGGCATGCTTGAAGCCTAAAAATTTAGCAGTACTAAGTAATTTAGAAACATTAATAAGACGTTCAAGTAAAACAAGAAAAGAAACATCATAGATATGACATAAGCTCTTAATCCTCAAATGAGAGGAAGGGCTTCCAATGCTCCTAACATTCCAAATGCTAGACTTAAACATAAAAAACCAGAACTAATGACTAGTTTGTGAACGCATGTTATGGCTTTTACTACCACACTTATTTTCAAATTTAATGAAGCTAGTATCATTTTTATCTTCGGTAAAGCATTTAGCAGAAAAGGACATATCCTCTGTGTTAGTAAAAGTATCAGTATGGTAATGAAAGTTAGAGGGAGACTTACTATCATTTTTTTAAACCGTTCTCCTTTACCTTTAAAGGAAGTTCACCTTCCTCCAACAGATCTCCATCTACACATTCTCTTCCACAACCAGGGCCAACTCACTTTCTATCAAGTTATTTTCCATCCCCACATGCTTTTTGCTAATCTTTTCACTTCCAGAAGCAGTTTCTTGATCATTCATAATAGATTTAAAGGAAACAATATTAGTACACTTATTGGTATCCATCATATAATTCATAACCAAAAATTTAGAGATAACATTATTTTGAGAAGAAGAACTGGTTAGCCATTGTCCATCCAAATTATCATGTTCATTAAATAAGCTAGCAATGTTACTGATAATTATACCCTGAGAAGATGGAGGAACATCCACAGAAACAGGGGACAGAGGAACATACATAGTGATAGGGGACGGTTCAATATGCACTTGTATTGATTCATCACAAGATTTGGGAATATTTCCTTCAACCTTAACATAAGTCAAATTTTCATTCTCAAGAGCAACCACACTGACAACATATTCTTGAGACTGTTTGGAAAAAACTTTATCTTACGAGTTGAGGATGCAACCTAAAACATTCATTAACACCATAACTATGCATTTTATAATGAGAATAAAAAATAAGTAGGCTTTTGAATTCAACATTTTGAAAGTAACCATTCAACTCTGATCCTATCTAAACTTCATTAGGGTCTTTCTAAAAAATATCAAGTTCAAGTATAAAATGAGCCCCCAAGGGCCATGAGATAGAGACCATAGCTTAATCCATTTGAAATGGTGTACCAAAAATAAAAGAAAGCCCAAATAAAATTTGTGAGTCAAAAAAGTGAAGTCTCAAATTAGGGAAAGAAATCCACATAGGAGCAATAGGCGATTCTTCCCTAACTTCAAAGTTCGACATCCATTTAAGGAGATGCATCTGACAGACTTGAATATAATATGACATCCTAGAGAAGATGCAGCTATAATCATGGTTAATTATAAGTTGGATCACAATATGTCATGGATCTTGCAAACCAACGTGAAAGAAACCTCTAAGCTTTAAATTAATAAAAAAATTTTGGATGACATCAAGATTCACCGTACGAAGAAGAAATTTTCTTACAAGGGTAAGCACAAAAGGACCAGCCAAATGATAGACCACCACATCATAAAAAATCAAAGCTTGGAAACCCTTGAAAGAGGTTTGTACAAAATGAAGTTTTGGCGTAGATGAACAGGATCTAGATAAAACCTCCTTGAATGACCTAGAATAACCATCTGGAAAAGAAAAAGTCAGTGGGTTAGATGATGACAAAGTCGTCATCTCCTGAAACAAAAAATATACAAAAAAAAGTCGAACAAACGCTGTGACTGAGATGAAAAAGGACCAAGGAGAAAAAATAAGGAAAAAGCCACCAATCAAACACGCTAGTATATCAAAACTAGAGCTCACAAATGGAATCCCTAATCGACCAGGAATCATCATATTTCTTAAGAATTTACAATTAAATAAATAGGGTTTATAATGAATAAAATAATAGGTTAGGGATCCTATGAAAGTTCGTTAGGGATGTTAAGCCCTTATGAACTAGCCCAAGGCTAATTAAGGGGGGGGGGGAGGTGAATTGGTATTTAAAAAATTTCTCAATCAAAACACAAATTTAATCCAAAGTTCACCACAAAGAAAATCAAAGTGCAAAAATTAAATGTGGAAAAAACAGTAATAAAGAACACAAAAGTTTATAGTGGTTCTATCAACTCGACCTACATCCACTCCCCTGAGGCGCCCTCCGAGTATTGCACTAAACTCAGTGACTCTCCTTTTGCTCCCACAGCAAGGTGGAGAAGTCTTTACAAACCTCCTTTCCACCAATATCGATGACGCAGAGAAACCGACTCCTTTTGCTTCCTCCTTAAGCAGGCAGAGAATCTTGATCGATTGCTGAAGTAGATCTCTCTCAAACCTCCAAGGACTAAGGATGATGATTGGAGAAGATAACATTGCTTGGAGCAACCTTTGTGAAACCCCTCACAAACTCCCCCTCATAAGACCCTCTCTCTCCCTTTCTCTCATCTCTTCTAGGCTCTCTCAGGTCAAGACAGCAGCAAAAGATAATCTTTTTGGTAGAATAAGAGGTCTTAAATAAAAGATCTTTTGAATAGCTCTTAATTACAACAACCCAACATTATCGTCTAGGACGATATAAATATCGTCCTGTATGAATGTGCTCTGATGGCACTTGAAAGCTCGATAGGGATGCTAAGCCCTTATGAACTAGTACCAAGGCTAACAAAGAGGGGGGTGAATTGGTATGTTAAGAATCTTTCAACAATCAAAATACAAACTCAAACCAAACCAAGATTCACCACAAAGAAAATCAAAGTGCGAAAATTAAATGCATAAATAATAAAAGAAAGAACACACCATATTTATAATGGTTCGGTCAAACCTTGACCTATGTCCACTCATCGAAGGCACCCTCCAAGTATTGCACTAAACTTAGTGTCTCTCCTTTATCCCCCACAACTAGGTGGAGAAGCCTTACAAAACTACTTCCACCTTCCCCGGTGCTGTGAAGTAGCCGGGCCCTTTGACACCAAAGATATCTTCTTCTTCCCAAAAGTTCCCTCATGATGAGTCTAGAATCTGATAGTACTAAGGTGCAAGCTCGTCGGAGCAATTGTGTGGAACCCCCTCCATACTCCCTCAGGATCTTCTCCCTCTCTCAAACTCCACCCTTTCCTCTCTCCCTTTCAAGCTTTCTCTTAAAGCTTCCTCCAGAAGAACAAAGCTTCAATGGCTATTAAAGACACATACTAAGTACCATATCAAAGTTTAAAAAGAACATCTTTAAACAAGCTCATTAATTGTAACTTACTGACTTTATTATCCAGGATGATATTAATATTGTCCTGTATGATCAATACAAAATAAGCTTAATCAGTCAGGACGATTAGGGATGATCAGAAGTTTTTTTTTCATATCATCCAAGCTGATAGTATATCATCCTATACAATTAGTTCAAATCAACACAAATCGTCCACCCTAAAAAGAAGCTTCCTAATATGTGATCATCAAGGTACAACTAAGGTTTTTTAACTAATCATTATGGCCAATCTCGGGATCATCCAGGATGATGTGATCGTATCAATCAAGCCTTAATTGCTTTTTCTTATTTATCAGATTAATTTAGGAATAATTATTTTACATCGTCTAGGATGATGTCCAAGATGATATTCAAAAAGAAATAATACCTAATTAGATCTAGCGATTGATACTTTCTAAATAGAGCCTATCATCGTGGATGATATAAAGATCATCCAGGACAATGTGCTTAAAGATGGCTGCCTTAACCAGGATGTCCTAATTAGGGTTTCTTTTTTCAGCTGATTGTCTAGGCCGATGTTTGGATCATCCTGGTTGATGTGAGCAAAAATAGAGAACTCTAAAAATAGAAATAAGTGAGTAAGATTACAAGCAAGAAAACACCCATACAAACCAAGAAATACATTAATGAAAATTATAAATATAATATGTTCTGCCAAAACTTGAGCCTTGTAATGTGCACTGTAATCATGAAATAATAATAAATACAGAAAGAAAAATATATTACAAATACAGGTTGACAATAGAAAGTGAGCCACGATATTTGTTATCATCAAAAATATAAACTCGTAAGCTCGAGTTGCAATAATCTCCCCCTTTTTGATGATGGAAAATATTACTATTTGAATTTACAAAATTAAAAACATTTTTTCCTAATCTCCCCCTTACTAGAATAAAAATTTTAAAAAATAGGGAAAGAGAATTTTTTATGTTTTTTTAAGAAAGTTACAATAAGATACAAATACAAAAGTACATTCTCCCCCTTTGACATTATCAAAAAGAGAAGGGGCACAAACAAAAAAAACGAACCCGATCAAAAAGGCTTTAAAAATGAGAAAGTTACCTCTTAATTTTTTTCAAAAACTTAGTAAGGAATGGATTGACAATGCATAATTCAGAAAAGGATATATATTTAAAAATCATTAATCCAAGCTCAAGTTCTTTTAAAGGCTCAAAATTTTTTTAATCCAATATCTAAATCAAGGAATAAATTAAAAAAAGAAATAATATTTTTTTTTTAAAACTCCTTTTATAAAACATATCAAATAGAAGATTAATGTAAAAATTAGTGAATTAGGAATCATGATTTTCAAGCTTAAGTATCGAAAATATAAAGAGTTTTCTTAAGCTTTAAGAAGTACATGAAAGGTAAGCATTACTTTTTGTGGGCTCATTTTATGCCACTTATTAGGTTTTTGGTGCACTTTACGCATCTTTTAAATTTTGATACACTTTGTGTATCTTTCTCAATTTTAGTGTCATTGTGCATCTTTTGATTCGGCGTCGTTGGCCACTTTTGTTTTTAATATGCTACCTTTCTGAAATTTTAAAAACAAAAATAAACCCATTCTGTTGATAAAGCGAACTACTTGATTAAGAAAATTATGAGGTAGATTCAACAACTTGCAAAAGATTCCTATGCAATAAATAAAATATAAGGAGATGAAAAAGATTAGTTTCAAAATCCAATTTATAATATAATGAAGATTTTGAATCAAAAGTTAAACAACCTCTTTAAGAAAAGAGATAAGAGATAAAATCATGAGTTTCCTACCTTCGACTATTTTTAAAGAAGTCAACCACAACTTACATAAGAATTCAAGAAAAATAGTAGGTAGGTTTTTCATTTTTATAAAAGTTAACATGTGTGTTGATCAGAGAAAACTTCACAAAAAGAAGAGTAAAGACAAATTAAAAATTTAACGAAAAGAAAAGAAAGGAAAGAAAGAATGAAAAATAAATCCAAAGAAAAAAATACACAAAAATGAATAAAACATGCAAACACAAAAAAAAAATAAACACACAAATAATGGTTTAAACATCATCTTGCTTATGGTCTGATGATTTAGAAGCTAGGTCTGCCCAGGAGATATTTTGTTTTTCATTATTTGCCATTTTTATAATTTTCTTAGTTTTACCCTTTTCTTTTGTAGAAAGAGTTCTCAAATTCGGGCACTGATTTTTCATGTGTCTAAGTTTCTTACATCAAAAAAAAAAGACAACGTTAGAAGAAATCTTAACATTCTTATCATTTTTACCTTTCTTCTACTTTTGTTGATGCTTATATTTTAGTGAGCTTTTCAATTTGTTTGATAAGTCGTCGCTATCGTGACCAACTAAGCCACATTTCTTTGAGTCTTCAACATTTAGTACTATCATTTCACCTGCATAAAAAAAGTCTTTGGCCCAAGCATTGCTCGTAGATAATGAGTGAGCCAATCAAAGTATCAATAGAATATTCATTCAAATTTTTTTATTCACAAATAGCAATAACTTTGGCATCAAACTTATCAAGTAGACAATCTAGAATTTTATTGACTTTTTCAAAGTTTGAAAAATCTTTACCTAAAGCATGCAATGATGTCACATTTTGAATAAACCTAGTATACATATCTAAGATCATCTCATAAGATTTCATGTAAAATAAGTCATAATCATGCATTAAAATATTTCATCTGGATTGCTTGATTTCACTAGTGCCTTCGTATATAGTGTATAATTTATCCCAAATTTCCTTGCTAGTAGAGCACGTGGATATGAACATAAAATTATCAAAATTTAAAGCATAGAAGAAATAGTTTAATGATTTAGCATTCAATTGAGCATTGATTTGTTCTTCCCTACTCCATTGATTAAAAGGAATGTCAGTTATAATTCCATCTATAACATGTGACGGTACAGAATAACTTGTTAAAATCATTTGCCACATTCGAAAATCAAAAGATTGCAAGAAAGTAGACATGTGAATTTTCCAAAAATCAAAAGTAATATTTTGAAATAAAGGTGGTCGGGTGATTGAATATCCATACGCAATATTATGATAACAAAAATTAGACATGGATTGAAATTCAAAAGTTTTAAAAAAACTTGATTTTATGAATCCCGCTCTGATACCACTTGAAAGTGCTCTAATGGCACTTGAAAGTTTGTTAGAGATGTTAAGCCCTTATAAACTAGTATCAAGGACAACCAAGAGAGGGGTGAATTGGAATGTTAAGAATCTTTCAACGATCAAAACACAAACTCAAACCAAACCAAGATTCACCACAAAGAAAATCAAAGTGCGGAAATTAAATGCGGAAATAATAAAGAAAAGAAAACACCAAATTTATAGTGATTTGGTTAAACCTTGACCTACGTCCACTCCTCGGAGGCACCCTTTGAGTATTGCACTAAACTTAGTGTCTCTCCTTTAGACCCCACAGCTAGGAGGAGAAGCCCTTAGAAAATCACTTACACATTTCCCGGTGCGGTGGAGTAGCCTGGTTCTTTGACACCAAAGAGATATTCTTCTTCCCAAAACTTCCCTCAAGATGAGCCTTGAATCTAATGGTACTTAGGTGCAAGCTCCTTAGTAACTAAGTAGATCCACTCCACACTCCCTTGAAACTCCCTCCAAGGATCTTCTCCCTCTCTCAAACTCCACCCTTCCCTCTCTCCCTTTCAAGTTTTCTCTTCAAGTTTCCTCCAAAAGAATGAAGCTTCAATGGCTACCAAAGACACATACTAAGTGCCTTATTAAAGTTTAAATAGAAGAGCTCTGAATAAACTCATTTATTATAACTTGCCAACTTTATCATCCAGGATGATATGAATATCGTCCTGTACGACCAGTCCAAAATAAGCTCAATCAGCCAGGATGATTAGGGATAATAAGAAGGTTTTTGTTTATATCATCCAGGCTGATAGTATATCGTCATGTACAATTAGTTCAAATCAGTACATATCATCTAGAGCATCGCCCTGAAAAGAAGTTGTTCGATATGTGATTTTCCAGGTACAACTATGATTTTTGAACTGATCATCCTGGCCGATCCTATGATCATCCAGGATGATGTAATCATATCAATCAAGCCTTAATTACTTTCTTTAATTATTAGATTAATTTAGTCATAATTATGTTGCATCATCCAGGCTGATGTCCTGGATGATATATAAAAATAAATAATACCTAAATAGATATGGCGGCTAATTTTTTATGAATTGAGCCTATCATCCTGGCCGATATAAAGATCGTCCAGGATGATGTGCATAAAGAAGACTGCCTTAACCAAGATGCCCTAATTAGGGTTTTATTTTTAGCTAATCATCCAGGATGATGTTTGGATCTTCCTAAATAATTTAAGCTAAAGTAGAGAACTCTAAATACAGAAATAAGTGAGTAAAGTTATAAGCAAGCAAACACACTTAGAAACCAAAAAAAAAAATATTAATGAAAATTACAAATATAATATGTTCTACCAAAACCAGAGCCTTATAAGATGCATTATAATCCTGAAATGTTAGTAAACATAGAAAAAATATATATTACAAATACAGGTAGACAATAGAATGTGAGCCACAATATTTGTTATCATTAAAAACATAAACTCATAAGCTCAAATTACAACACTTTATAATCATACAAATATCAGCCAAGATAATTTGGGACGATTAGAAGGTTTTTATTCATATCATGTAACATGATAGGATATCATCTTATATGATTAGTATAATTCATTGAATATCATCCAGAATATCACCTAAAATGGATGTCTGGATGATGGAAAAATAACCTGATCGTTCTGGCTGATCTCACGATGGTCCCAAATAATTAGTTCAATTTAGTGCATATCATCCAGAGCATCGACCTGAATAGAAGCTGGCTGATGTTTGATCGTCTAGGAATAATTAAGGTTTTTGAACTAATCGTCCCAACCGATCTTGTAATCATCCAGGATGATATAATCGAGCAATTAAATCTTTATTATTTTCCTTAATTA
The DNA here is from genome assembly GCF_001605985.2 of Dendrobium catenatum. Classification (NCBI taxonomy): domain Eukaryota; kingdom Viridiplantae; phylum Streptophyta; class Magnoliopsida; order Asparagales; family Orchidaceae; genus Dendrobium; species Dendrobium catenatum. The sequence continues at coordinate 672,633 of NW_021319262.1, read as the reverse complement.
TTAGATTAATTTAGACATAATTATACTGCATCATCCAGGATAATATCCTAGATGATGTCCAAAAATAAAAGCTATATAAATAGTTCTGATAGTTGATTCTTTCTAATTTGAGCCTATCATCCCGACTGATATAAATATCATCCAGGATGATGTGCTTAGTGATTGCTACCTTAACCAGGATGCCCTAATTAAGGTTTCTTTTTTTAAATAATCATCCAGGCCGATTTATGAATCATCCTGAATGATGTGACCAAAAACAATAAACTCTAAGAATAGTTAGAATTTTTTTCTTGAGTGTCTGTATGCAAGGTTACTTAACATCATGAAGCACTTTTTTTATAATTTACTCAAGAAAAGGAAAAGATTATAAACTAACTTAGACCTAGTCTACCCAATATTAAGTTGGTTAAAATTACAGTTTTGATCTTGTGGACCTGAAATGTTAATAGGCAAGATAGTTGTAGAGAAACATAAGTATTTGCTATCATCAAAATTTTATTCCCTGAAAACAGATTCACAACAATCTCCCCCTTTTTGATGATGGCAAACACAAAATAATTAAAGTAGTTCAAAGCAATTTAATGGAAACTGTGTGAAGAAACAAATATTCAACTATCCAATATAAAACACAATAGAACAAATAGTCAACTACTCACCCTTTTAACATCACAAAAAGGAGGAGAGAAACTAGAAAAGAAACAAAGTAGAGACTACCAAAAAGAATCAAACTAAAACAAGAAAAAAGAAAAAAACACCATAAAAATAAACTAAAAGAAAGATGGCCCCTGATCATCTGAAGGAGGAGGTGGTGGTGGTGGTGGCTGTTGAAAGTAACTAGAAAGAGTTGCAAACTTAGAGAAGAAATTATTTATAGCATTAAGTAGTTTCAATACATAAATCTAAGCACTTTTTTTTATAACTGAATTTTTTATTCTAATAGAGCAATCTAGCCATCAAATCAAAATTATGGTTCAGAATGAAGTTATAGTTGAAAATATTTGCTACATCTATTTAACATTCCAAAGATTATTTATTGCAATGAATAGTAAACCCTCCATGTCAAACTCACTTAAAATTATTTAACAAAAGATGCAAGATAAGAAATTTTTTTTGGAAAATAAATATGCAGCCCCAAACCATTAAATCGCATCATGAAATAAGATATTCACTTATTTACAATCTCTAATTACAATCAATTTATTCATGAATACAGAGGAAATAGAGTTAGAATGCATGCTCTTCAACTTACCTCAAGGAGTTATCTTCACCTTATCACAAGACATTGATTCGAACCAACATACTTTAAAGGACATATACACAGAAAACTAATTGGATGACAAAAATAATACAAATCTTCATGTATCTCTGAAATAACAAGAGATGCATTCAAGATCTAAACATTAAAATGTAAAACAAAATAGCAACAACTCCAAGCATTCCATATGATAAGCTATGTATATATATACATAAAGAAAAACTTCATCTCTTTGCCCTCTAACATATTATTTAAGATTTAATCAAGATTTGGAGTAAATCAATGCATGACTCTTTTAATCTTTCAACAAACTTCCACATAGTGGGTAGGGCAGTACAAGTGTAAGGAGTGGAACTACTGGATGATCTATAAGAGGACCTAGAGTTATGTGAATGGCTCGGTTGCTGGGAACGGGTCTCCTCTAAATCAAGTACTAGGCTTTAGGCATTCTCCAGGGTAGTGACGTTCCCGGCAAATAGCTCATTGCAAAGATCATCTTATAACCCGATCTAAAACATAGATAAGATCTGTATGGGTGTGGCAGAGCTCTCCCATTTGTAGTGAATCAGGAAGTCATTGAAGGAGGCAATGTACTCCTTGACTAGTTAGTTGATTTAAGTCAGCCTATTTAACCTGTCCTTAAGTTGGGGGAAGTACGAGGGAGGAAAGTACTTCTGCTTGAGTTCTTGCTTCATGGATGGCTAATCAGTGATGGGGTAATCATTCCTAGCTTCCCTAATGCTCTCTAAGTTGGCCCAAACTAGGCCATATCCTAGTCATGCTGGTGCTACTAGAGAGCCACATAAGAGTCAAAGTAAGCAACGTCCTCAGTATGTTGTTGCTCCTGTACAGCATTGTAGGTCTCAAACTATATCTCTCACTGGCCAAATTGATCCACCAGCTAATCTAGTTGAAAGTGCTGGCAGAGAAGAGCAAGTGTAGGAGATGCCTCCTCCTCAGTTCCCTCAGCTTCCTCATGCCCCAGCTGGAAATTAGTACTGTGAAGAATATGGAAGGAGTTGTTCGAGTAAAAGGTGGGCTAAAAATTTGGAGGGGTAGGATATTAGAGGTTGTATTTGGATTCTAGGACACAGGCAATGATATGTCTTAGGGAAAGATTGGGCTTCCTCGTATGTCCTGGATCTTGAATAAAGATATTTTTAAAAACATTATGATTCCACCAATTAAGGATTTGTTTCAGTCTTTTCAATTTAAACTAAAATCTTTTCATGCTAAGGGTAGAGTTATCAGGATGAAAAGGGGCTAACCAATTTTCCTAAACCACATTCAGAAAGGCATCATGATGTAACCACATATTTTAAAATATAAATTGAGGAAAGAAATTTACATGTCAAGTATTAAGCCTAGTTAACAAAGGAGAGTGATTAGAAAGTGTTCTGCTAAGATGCTCAATAGAAATTGAGTTAAAAGAGTTAAGCTAGCTATCATTAAATAAAATATGATCCAGCGATTTCCATAAAAAACCATAGTTCCAAGTAAATTTGTAACCATAAAATCCAATATCAATTAGATTGTAGTCCATAATCATGTAATTAAAATCCTCCAAAGAATGAAATATAGAAGTGGAACCACTAATACACTCTGAAGGGTTAGAAATTGTGTTAAAATCACAACCCACCAGCCACGACATTTAACAAATACTGTGAAAATTAGTGAGTTTCTCCCAAAGCACTTTTCTAGTACCACGAGATGAGGCAGCATAAATAAAAGAAGCACAATAATTTATATTTAAAACTTCAGTATTACAATGCAGAGCTTCAATAAAATCACCAAGAATTTCAATCCAAACTGAATCTTTCCAAAATAACCAAATTTTATTAGAAGAGTTCAAAGTGGCATGCTTGAAGCCTAAAAATTTAGCAGTACTAAGTAATTTAAAAACATTAATAAGACATTCAAGTAAAACAAGAATAAAAACATCATAGATATGGCATAATCTCTTAATCCTCAAATGAGAAGAAGGGCTTCCAATGCTCCTAACATTCCAAATGCTAGACTTAAACATAAGAAACTAGAACTAATGACTAGTTTGTGAACGCATGTTCCTTGCAAATAATAAAATAAGGTTATGGCTTTTCCTACCACACTTATTTTTAAATTTAATGAAGCTAGTATCATTTTTATCTTAGGCAAAGCATTTAGCAGAAAAGGACATATCCTCTGTGTCAGTAAAAGTATCAGTATGGTAATGAAAGTTAGAGGGAGACTTACTATCATTTTTTTAACCGTTCTCCTTTACCTTTTGAGGAAGTTCACCTTCCTCCAACAGATCTCCATCTACACATTCTCTTCCACAACCAGGGCCAACTCACTTTCTATCAAGTTATTTTCCATCCCCACATTCTTTTTGCTAATCCTTTCACTTCCAGTAGCAGTTTCTTGATCATTCATAATAGATTGAAAGGAAACAATATTAGTACACTTATTGGTATCCATAACATAATTCATAACAAAAAATTTAGAGATAATATTATTTTGAGAAGAAGAACTGGTTAGCCATTGTCCATCCAAATTATCACATTCACTAAATAAGCTGGCAATGTTACTGATAATTATACCTTGAGAAGATGGAGGAACATCCACAGAAATAGGGGACAGAGAACATACACAGTGATAGGGGACGGTTAAATATGCACATGTATTGATTCGTCACACGATTTGGGAATATTTCCTTCAACCTCAACATAAGTCAAATTTTCATTCTCAAGAGTAACCACACTGACAACATAGTCTTGAGACTGTTTGGAAGAAACTTTATCTTACGAGTAGAGGATGCAACCTAAAACATTCATTAACACCATAACTATGCATTTTATAATGAGAATAAAAAATAAGTAGGATTTCAACTTCAACATTTTGAAAGTAACCATTCAACTCTGATCCTATCCAAACTTCATTAGGGTGTTTCTCAAAAATATCAAGTTCAAGTATAACACGAGCCACCAAGGGCCATGAGATAGAGACCATAGCTTAATCCATTTGTGATGGTGTACCAAAAATAGAAGAAAGCCCAAATAAAATTTGTTAGTAAAAAAAGTGAGTCTCAAATTAGGGAAAGAAATCCACATAGGAGCAATAGACGATTCTTCCCTAACATCAAAGTTCGACATCCATTTAAGGAGATGCATCTGACATGCTTGAATATAATATGACATCCTAGAGAAGATGCAGCTATAATCATGGTTAATTGCAAGTTGGATCACAATATGTCGTGGATCCTGCAATCCAACGTGAAAGAAACCTGTAAGCTTAAAATTAATAAAAAAATTTTGGATGACATCAAGATTCGCCGTACAAAGAAGAAATTTTTTGACCAGGGTATGTACAAAAGGAGCAGCCAAATGATAGACCACCACATCATCAAAAATCAAAGCTTGGAAACCCTTGAAAGAGGTTTGTACAAAATCAAGGTTTGGCTTAGATGAAGAGGATCTAGATAAAATCTCCTTGAATGACCTAGAACAGCCATATGGAAAAGAAAAAATCAGTGGGATAGATGACGACAAATTTGTCATCTCCTGAAACAAAAAATATACAAAAAAAAACTCAAACAAAAGCTATGACTGAGATGAAAAAGGACCAAGGAGAAAAAATGAGGAAAAAACCACCAATCAAACACGCTAGTAGATCAAAACTAGAGCTCACGAATGGAATCCCTAATCGGTCAGGAATCATCATATTTCTTAAGAATTTACAATTAAATAAATAGGGTTTATCATGAATAAAATAATAGGTTAGGGATCCTATGAAAGTTTGTTAGGGA
>NW_021319262.1:640853-667518 GCF_001605985.2 Dendrobium catenatum | reverse complement strand
GTGAATTGGTATTTAAAAAATTTCTCAATCAAAACACAAATTCAATCCAAAGTTCACCACAAAGAAACTCAAAGTGCAAAAATTAAATGTGGAAAAAACAGTAATAAAGAACACAAAAATTTATAGTGGTTCTATCAACTCGACAAACATCTACTCCCCAAAGACACCCTCCGAGTATTGCACTAAACTGAGTGACTCTCCTTTTGCTCCCATAGCAAGGTAGAGAAGTCTTTACAAACCTCCTTTCCACCAATATCAATGAGGCAGAGAACCCGACTGCTTTTGCTTCCTCCTGAAGCAGGCAAAGAACCTTGATCGATTGCTTAAGTAGATCTCTCTCAAACCTCCAAGGACTAGGGATGATGATTGGAGAAGACAACATTGCTTGGAGAAACCTTTATGAAACCCCTCACAAACTTCCCCTCATAAGATCCTCTTTCTCTCTACCTTTCTATCCCTCTCCTCTAGGCTCTCTCAAGTCAAGACAGCAGCAAAAGATAATCTTTTGGGTAGAACAAGAGGTCTTAAATAAATGATCTTTTGAATAGCTCTTAATTACAACAAACCAACATTATTGTCTAGGATGATAGAAATATTGTCCTGTATGAAAGTGCTCTAATGGCACTTAAAAGCTCGTTAGGGATGCTATGGCCTTATGAACTAGTACCAAGGCTAACAAAGAGGGGTGGGGGGTTAATTGGTATGTTATGAATCTTTCAACAATCAAAATACAAACTCAAACCAAACCAAGATTCACCACAAAGAAAATCAAAGTGCAAAAATTAAATGCATAAATAATAAAGGAAAGAACACACAAGATTTATAATGGTTCGGTCAAACCTTGACCTATGTCCACTTCTCGAAGGCACCCTCCAAGTATTGCACTAAACTTAGTGTCTCTCCTTTAGCCCCCACAACTAGGTGGAGAAGCCTTACAAAACCACTTCCACCTTCCCCGGTGCTGTAAAGTAGCCGGGCCCTTTGACACTAAAGATATCTTCTTCTTCCCAAAACATCCCTCATGATGAGTCTTGAATCTGATAGTACTAAGGTGCAAACTCGTCGGAGCAACTATGTGTAATCCCCTCCAAACTCCCTCAGGATCTTCTCCCTCTCTCAAACTCCACCCTTTCCTCTCTCCCTTTCAAGCTTTCTCTTCAAGTTTCTTCCAGAAGAACAAAGCTTCAATGGCTGTTAAATACACATACTAAGTGCCTTGTCAAAGTTTAAATAGAAGATCTCTAAACAAGCTCATTAATTGCAACTTACTGACTTTATTATCCAGGATGATATTAATATTATCCTGTATGATCAATACAAAATAAGCTTAATCAGTTAGGACGATGAGGGACGATCATAAGTTTTTTGTTCATATCATCCAAGCTGATAGTATATCATCCTAAACGATTAGTTCAAATCAACACATATTGTCCAGAGCATCACCCTGAAAAGAAGCTGTCTGATATGTGATCGTCAAGGTACAACTAAAGTTTTTGAACTAATCGTTCTGGTCAATCTTGTGATCGTCTAAGATGATGTGATCGTATCAATCAAGCCTTAATTGCTTTTCTTAATTATCAGGTTAATTTAGGCATAATTATGTTACATCATCCAGGACAATATCCTAGATGATATCCAAAAATAAATAATACCTAATTAGATCTAGCGATTGAATCTTTCTAAATAGAGCCTATCATCATGGATGATATAAAGATCATCAAGGACGATATGCTTAAAGATGGGTGCCTTAACCAGGATGTCCTAATTAGGGTTTCTATTTTTAGTTGATTGTCTACACTGATGTTTGGATCATCCCGGATGATGTGAGCAAAAATAGAGAACTCTAAAAATACAAATAAGTGAGTAAGATTACAAGCAAGCAAACACCCTTACAAACCAAGAAATACATTAATGAAAATTACAAATATAATATGTTTTGCCAAAACTTGAGCCTTGTAAGGTGCACTGTAATCATGAAATATTAGTAAATATAGAAAGAAAAATATATTACAAATATAGGTAGACAATAGAAAGTGAGCCATAATATTTATTATCATCAAAAACATAAACTCATAAGCTCGAGTTGCAACAATCTCCCCCTTTTTGATGATGGCAAATATTACTATTTGAATTTGCAAAATTAAAAAACATTTTCTCCTAATCTCGCCCTCACTAGAATATAAATTTTTAAAAATAAGGAAATACAAATTTTTTTGATGTTTTTATTTTTTTAAAAAAAAGTTACAACAAGATACAAATACAAAAGTACATTCTCCCCCTTTAACATTATCAAAAAGAGAAGGGGCACAAACAAATAAAATGAACCCGATCAAAAGGACTTTAAAAATGAGAAAGTTGCCTCTTGATTTTATTCAAAAACTTAGTAAGGAATGGATTGACAACGCATAATTCAGAAAAAGATATAAATTTAAAAATCATTAATCCAAGCTCAAGTTCTTTTAAAGGCTCAAAAATTTTTTAATCCAATATCTAAATCAATGAATGAATTAAAAAAAAGAAATAATAATTTTTTTTTTAAAACTCCTTTTATAAAACATATCAAATAGAAGATTAATGTAAAAATTAGTGAATTAGGAATCCTGATTTTCAAGCTCAAGTATCAAAAATATAAAGGGTTTTCTTATGTTTTAAGAAGTACATGAAAGGTAAGCATTACTTTTTGTGGGCTAATTTTATTCCTCTTATTAGGTTTTTAGTGCACTTTACGAATCTTTTAAATTTTGATACACTTTGTATATCTTTCTCAATTTTGGTGTCATTGTGCATCTTTTGATTCAGCATTGTTGGCCACTTTTTTTTTCAATATGCTATCTTTCTAAAATTTTAAAAATAAAAGTAAACTCATTCTATTGATAAAGTGAACTACTTGATTAATAAATATATGAGGTAGATTCAACATATTGCAAAAGATTCCTATGCAATAGATAAAATATAAGGAGATGAAAAAGATTAGTTTCAAAATACAATTTATAATATAATGAAGATTTTGAATCAAAAGTAAAACAACATCTTTAAGAAAAGAGATAGAGAGATAAAATCATGAGTTTCCTTCCTTTGACTATTTTTAAATAAGTCAACCACAACTTACATAAGAATTCAAGAAAAATGGGAGGTAGGATTTTAATTTTTAGAAAAGTTAACATGTGTGTTGATCAAAGAGAACTTAACAAAAAGAAAAGTAAAGACAAATTAAAACTTTAACGAAAAAGAAAAGAAACAAAAAAAAGAATGAAAAATAAATCCAAAGAAAAAAAATAAAGAAAATACACAAAAATAAATAAAATATGCATACACAAAAAATAAACACACAAATAATGGTTTAAACATCATCTTGCTTCTTGTCTTATGTTTCAGAAGCTAGGTCTGCCCAGGAGATTTTTTGCTTTTCATTATTTGCCATTTTTACAATTTGCTTAGCTTTACCCTTTTCTTTTCTAAAAGAGTTCTCAAATTAGGGCGCTGATTTTTTATGTGTCCTGGTTTCTTACATCCAAAGAAAATAATGTTAGAAGAAATCTTTACATTCTTACCTTTTTTACCTTTCTTTTACTTTTGTTGATGTTTATATTTTAGTGAGCTTTTCAATTTGTTTGATAAGTCATCCCTATCGTCACCAACAAAGCCACTTTTCTTTGAGTCTTCAACATTTAGTACTATCATTTCACCTGCATCCAAAAGTCTTTGGCCCAAGCATTGCTCGTAGACAATGAGTGAGCCAATCAAATTATCAATAGAATATTCATTGAAATTTTTTGATTCACAAATAGCAATAATTTTGAAATCAAACTTATCAAGTAGACAATGTAGAATTTTATTGACCTTTTAAAAGTTTGAAAAATCTTTACCCAAAGCATGCAACAATTTCACAATTTGAATAAACCTAATATACATGTCTAAGATCATCTCATAAGATTTCATGCAAAACAAGTCATAATCATGCATTAAAATATTTCATCTGGATTGCTTGATTTCACTAGTGCCTTTGTATATAGTGTGTAATTTATCCCAAATTTCCTTGCTAGTAGAGCACGTGGATATGAACATAAAATTATCAAAATTTAAAGCACAGAAGAAATAGTTTAATAATTTAAAAATCAATTAAGAATTTATTTGTTCTTCCCTACTCCATTGATTAAAAGGAATGTCAGTTTTAATTCCATTTATATTACATGATGGTACAGAATAACTTGTTAAAATCATTTGCCACATTCGAAAATCAATAGATTGCAAGAAAGTAGACATGTGAATTTTCTAAAAATCAAAAGTAATATTTTCAAATAAAGGTGGTCAGGTGATTGAATATCCTTATGCAATATTATGATAACAAAAATAAGCCAAAGATCGAAATTCAAAAGTTTTCAAAAAACTTGATTTTATGAATATCGCTCTGATACCACTTGAAAGTGTTCTGATGGCACTTGAAAGTTTGTTAGAGATGTTAAGCCCTTATAAACTAGTCTCAAGGCCAACCAAGAGTGGGGTAAATTAGAATGTTAAGAATCTTTCAACGATCAAAACACAAACTCAAGCCAAACCAAGATTCACCACAAAGAAAATCAAAGTGTGGAAATTAAATGCCAAAATAATAAAGAAAAAAACACCAAATTTATAGTGATTTGGTTAAACCTTGACCTACGTCTAATCCTCGGAGGCACCGTTTGAGTATTGCACTAAACCTAGTGTCTCTCCTTTAGCCCCCATAGCTAGGCGGAGAAGCCCTTAGAAAATCACTTCCACCTTTCCTGGTGCGGCGGAGTAGCCTGGTCCTTTGACACCAAAGAGATCTTCTTCTTCCCAAAACTTCCCTCAAGATGAGCCTTGAATCTAATGGTACTAAGGTACATGCTCGCCAGAGCAACTATGTAGATCCCCTTAATACTCCCTTAAAACTCCTTCCAAGGATCTTCTCCCTCTCTCAAACTCCACCCTTCCCTCTCTCCCTTTCAAGTTTTCTCTTCAAGTTCCCTCCAAAAGAATGAAGCTTTGATGGCTGCCAAAGATAAGTGCCTTATTAAAGTTCAAATAGTAGAGATCTGAATAAACTCATTAATTATAACTTGCTAACTTTATCATCCAGGATGATATGAATATAGTCCTGTACGACTAGTGCAAAATAAGCTCAATCAGCCAAGACGATTAGGGATGATCAGAATATTATTATTTATATCATCCAGGCTGATAGTATATCCTCATGTACAATTAGTTCAAATCAGTACATATCATCCAGAGCATCGCCCTGAAAAGAAGTTGTCTGATATGTGATCGTCGAGGTACAACTATGATTTTTTAACTAATCATCCTAGCCGAACCTATGATCATCCAAGATGATGTAATCGTATCAATCAAGCCTTAATTACTTTCTTTAATTATTAGATTGATTTAAGCATAATTATGTTGCATCATCCAGGCTGATGTCCTGGATGATATCTAAAAATAAATAATACCTAAATAGATATGGCGACTAATTTTTTTGAATTGAGCCTATCATCCCGGTCGATACAAAGATCATCCAGGATGATGTGCTTAAAGAAGGCTGCCTTAACTAAGATGCCCTAATTAGGGTTTTTATTTTCAGCTATTCATCTAGGCTGATGTTTGGATCATCCTGGATAATGTGACCAAAAGCAGATAACTCTAAATACATAAATAAGTGAGAAAGGTTATCAAGCAAACACCCTTATAAACAAAAAAAAAAAATATTAATGAAAATTACAAATAGAATATGTTTTGCCAAAATCTGAGCCTTATAAGATGCACTATAATCCTGAAAATGTTAGTGAATATAGAAAAAAAATATATTACAAATACAAGTAGACAATAGAATGTGAGCCATAATATTTGTTATCATTAAAAACATAAACTCATAAGCTCAAATTGCAACACTCTACAATCATACAAATATCAGCCAAGATAATTTGGGATGATTAGAAGATTTTTATTCATATCATCTAGGATGATAGGATATCATCTTATATGATTAGTATAATTCATTGAATATCGTCCAGAATATCACCCTGAATGGATGTCTGGATGATGGAAAAATAACCTGATCGTCCAGGCTGATCTCACGATGGTCCCAAATAATTAGTTTAATATAGTGCATATCATCCATAGCATCGACCTGAATAGAAGCTGGCAGATGTTTGATTGTCTAGGAATAATTAAGGTTTTTGAACTAATTGTCCTAACCAATCTTGTAATCATACATGATGATATAATCGAGCAATTAAATCTTAATTATTTTTCTTAATTATTAGATTAATTTAGATATAATTGTACTATATCATCCAGGATAATATCCTGGATGATGTCCAAAAATAAAAGCTATCTAAATAGTTCTGGTAGCTGATTCTTTCTAATTTGAGCCTATCATCTCTACCGATATAAATATCATCCAGGATGATGTGCTTAATGATTGCTACCTTAACCAGGATGCCCTAATTAGGGTTTCTATTTTTAACTAATCATCCAGGCCAATTTATGAATCATCCTGAATGATGTGACCAAAAACAATAAACTCTAAAAATAGTTAGAAATTTTCTCTTGAGTGTGTGTATGCATGGTTACTTAGCATCATGAAGCACGTTTTTTATAATTGACTCAAGAAAAGGAAAAGATTATAAACTAACTCAGACCTAGTCTACTCAATCTTAAGTTTGTTCAAATTATAGTTTTGATCTTGTGGACCTTAAATGTTAGTAGGCAAGACAGTCGTAGAGAAACATAAGTATTTGCTATCATCAAAATTTTATTCCCTGAAATCAGATTCACAATAATCTCCCCCTTTTTGATGATGGCAAACACAAAAATAATTAAAGTAGTTCAAAGTAGTTTAATGGAAACAGTGTGAAGAAACAAACATTCAACTATCCAATAAAAAACACAATAGAATAAATAGTACAACTACTCACCCTTTTAACATCACAAAAAAGAGAAGAGAAACTAGAAAAGAAACAAAGTAGAGACTACCAAATAGAATCAAACTACAACAAGAAAAAAGAAATAACACCATAAAAACAAACTAAAAGAAACATGGCCTCTGATCATCTGAAGGAGGAGGTGGTGGTGGTGGTGGCTATTGAAAGTAACTAGAAAGAGTTGCAAACTTAGAGAAGAAATTATTTATAGCATTAAGTAGTTTCAATACATAAATCTAAGCACTTTTTTTATAACTAAACTTTTTATTCTAATAGAGCAATCTAGCCATCAAATCAAAATTATGGTTCAGAATGAAGTTATAGTTGAAAATATTTGCTACATCTATTTAACATTCCAAAGATTATTTATTGCAATGAATAGTAAAACCTCCATACCAAAATCACTTAAAGTTATTTACCAAAAGATGCAAGATGACAAATTTTTTTTGGAAAAGAAATATGCAACCCCAAACCATTAAATCACATCATGAAATAAGATATTCACTTATGTACAATCTCTAATTGCCATCAATTTATTCATGAATACAAAGGAAATAGAGTTAAAATGCATGCTCTTCAACTTACCTCAAGGAGTTATCTTCACCTTATCACAAGACATTGATTCGAACGAACATACTTTAAAGGACATACACACAGAAAACTAATTGGATGACAAAAATAATATAAATCTTCATGTATCTGTGAAATAACAAGAGATGCATTGAAGATCTAAACATTAAAATGTAAAACACAATATCAACAACTCCAAGCATTCCATCTGATAAGCTATGTATATATATACAGAAAGAAAAACTTCATCTCTTTACCCTCTAACGTATTATTTAAGATTTAATCAAGATTTGGAGTAAATCAATACATGACTCTTTTAATCTTTCAGCAAACTTCCACATAGTGGGTAGGGCAGTAGAAGTGTGAGGAGTGGAACTACCGGATGAACTATAAGAGGACCTAGAGTCATGTGAATGGTTCGGGTGCTGGGAACGGGTCTCGTCTAAATCAAGTACTAGGCTGAAGGCATTCTCCAGGGTAGTGACGTTCCCGGCAAATAGCTCGTTGCAAAGATCATCTTATAACCCGGTCTGAAACATAGACAAGATCTGTATGGGTGTGGTAGAGGTTTCCCCTTTGCATTGAATCAGGAAGTCATCGAAGGAGGCAATGTACTCCTTGACTGGTTTGTTGCCTTTAGTCAGCCTATTCAACCTATTCATAAGTTGGGGGAAGTACGAGGGAGGAAAGTACTTTTGCTTGAGTTCTCGCTTCATGGATGACCAATAAGTGATGGGGTAATCATTCCTAGCTTCCCTAATGCTCTTTAAGTTGGCCCAAACCAGGCCATATCCTAGTCATGCTGGTGCTACTAGAGAGCCACATAAGAGTCAAAGCAAGCAACGTCCTCAGCATGTTGCTGCTCCTGTACAGCATTGTAGGTCTCAAACTATATCTCTCGCTGGCCAAATTGCTCCACCAGCTAATCCAGCTGAGAGTGTTGACGGAGCAGAGCAAGTGTAGGAGATGCCTCCTCCTCAGCTCCCTCAGCTTCCTCATGTCCCAGCTGGAAATGAGTACTATGAAGAATGTGTAAGGAGTTGTTTGAGTACAAGGTAGGCTAAAAATTTGGAGGGGTAGGATATTAGAGGTTGTATTTCGATTCTAGGACACAGGCAATGATATGTCTTAGGGAAAGATTGGGCTTCCTCGTATGTCCTGGATCTTGAATACTAATTAGATGCTCAATATAACAAAAAAATCAAATTATAGGCATTAAATTCATGATGGTCCAAAATGTAGAAAGTGGTGATTGAAAGGAGTGGATTGATATAAACATGATCATCAACTTTTGAAAGAATAGATGTGCGAAGGACATGTTGGATTATCCTAGCATATTTGAGTAAGCTGCTAGATTCTCCAACATAAAAGGAATTACCATGTGTATCGTTCATGATAAATAGGTGTATTTTCTACGACGATTATCAATAATTGTGCAGAAATTATTAAGATCATCTAGGACGTGGAACATCATCGTGGACGATCCCAAAAAATTGAAGCAGAAAACAAACAGATCGTTCAGGATGATAAAGAATCGTCTAGGACAATCAAAAGCAGAAGAGTCAAAACAGTCGTCAGATAGAATTTCAAGAGTGAAATGAACAGATCATCTAAGATGATATAAATATCATCCGGGATGATGTGACAAAAGGTTTGAAATCAAAGAATGGATGGAGATGATCAGAAAAGAACCAACAACATAAAAATCAACAAAAAAGATAAAAATAAAATTTGAAAAAGACAAAAAAATATTAAAAGGAATGAAATAACAAATTTTTTTATTCAAATCAAGAATATGATAAATTCTCCATGTGGTTGAATAGAAAATTAGTAACAATCAATAAGTTAATATCGTCAAAATCTAGAAAATGGTAAAACAACTGATCCTGTTAGCCCTAGCTCGGACTTCTCCTAGGGCAAACCATCTTTTGAAAACAAAGGTCTAAATCAAAAAAATCAATTGTATAAGAAAAAGAGATCCGTTCAAAACTTGGTTCCAGAAAAATATTTTATAGAATAATATATCATAGTAATTAGTCATAATCATAAATTTTGAAATCAAGCCTTTGAAAAATATCAAGTGCACTTGAATTCTTCTAATATTTAAAAAATTTGAAAGAGAATAAAATTTGCTTTTGGTGGGCTCATTTTATGCCTCTTGTCAATTAATTTTGTGCTCTTTGCCATCTTTTGATTTTTGATACATTTTGTGTGTGTGTGTATATATATATATATTTCAATTTGGCATCATTATGCATCTTTGGATTCGGCATTATTGGCTACTTTCATTTATTTATTTTTTGCAAGCTAGATCCATTTTTCAAAATTCTTAAATATTCTCAGTTGTGATTATATCTTCCAGATATTAGAGATGAAAAACTCACTCTCTAATATAAGGAAGAATGAATCACAAAACAGAATAAAAAATCATATGATAATACAATGACAAAATTTTAAAAAATATGAATGTAATATAAAGACTTTGAACATTATATATATAAGATAGATTACCATAGCAAGATTGAAAAGTTCTCAATTGTAAAGTCCAGTTGTTAATTTTAGATAGACTTTTGTTTACAAAACAAAATTACACCACTAAAAAGAAGGTTGAGGAAAAGGAATCATTCAATGGTGTTTCCCCCTTTAACTGATTTAGAGATGTCAAACATTGATTACAATTTTTCAAAAACAAAAACAAGACATAAGATATGAATTCATCAGTGACTAAAAGAAAAATAAAATAATGACAAAAATTAAATCAACAGAAGTGAAATAGATGAAAAGTAAAATAAATAAGGAAAAGCTATAAAAAGAAAACAACAAACAACAAATAAAAAATTAGAAATTAGTAAGAATCAAGTTAATGCATTTATGTCAATCACACCTAATCTAATCCTTAAAGTGCTGAAAGTGTAGATGGCTAATGATTTTGTAAAGATGTCAGTTAGTTGATTCTCGGTTGTCATATAGTGTAACTCAATATCTCCTTTTATCACATGATATCTAATAGAGTGATGCTTTATATCTATGTGTTTGGTTCTTGAATGTTGGATAGGATTCTTAGAAATGTAAATGGCACTAGTGTTGTCATAAAGGATCAAAATTATGCCTACAGGTAACCCTAAATAAAAAACTTGCTGCTTCAACTAAAGGACTTGGGCCACACAACTCCCTAAAGCAATTTACTCAGCTTCAGTAGTAGAAAGTGCAATAGAGTTTTGCTTTCTATTGGACCAGGATTCTAAGGTCCCAGAGTGCTCTTTCTATCCACCTGACATCCTGCAAAATTAGAATCAGAATATCCAATAATCTCAAAAGAAGTGTTGTGCCTTGAATACAAGATTCTTAAGTTTTGGGTCCCTAAGAGATATCTAAGAATTCTCTTAACTTCAATCAGGTGGGATTCTTTAAAATCAGCTTGAAATCTAGTACAGAGAGAAGCACTAAACACTATATCAGGTCAACTAGTAGTCCGGTAAAGTAAAGATCTAATCATCTCTCTATACTTCTTTTGATTAACAAATTTTTCATTTTGGTCCTTATCCAACTGAACAGTAGACGTCATATGAGTATTAATTGGCTTAGCTTTATCCATTTCATATATCTTCAAGACGTCCTTTATATACTTTGATTGATTTAGACAGGTTATATCATCCAGTTGTCTTATGCTAAACCCCAAAAAGTTGGACAATTCTCCCATCATACTCATCTCAAATTCCCTACTCATTATTTTAAGAAAATCATCTCATAGCCTTTATCAAAAGATCTAAAAGATATATTATCTACATACATCTGAATAATGAGTATTTTATCTCTTACTTTCCATAGAAAAAGGGTGGTGACTATGCTCCCCTTAACAAACTCTCTCTCTAGTAAGAATGTGCTAAGCCTCTCATACCAAGCTCTAGGTGCCTACTTTAATCCATATAAGGCCTTTTTTAATTTCAAAACATGATTTGGAAATTAGGAATTCTAAAAACATGGGGTTTGCTATACAAACACATCTTCTATTATTACACCATTTAAAAAGGCACTCTTAACATTCATTTATAGAAGCTTAAATCCCTCATAGTAGGCAAAGGCTAATAGAAATCTAATGGCTTCAAATCTAACTACAGGGGCAAAGGTCGCCTCAAAATTAATCCCTTCTATTTGGTTGTAACCCTTAGCCACCAATCTTGACTTTTTCTAAACCACCACACCAGAATCATTAATTTTATTCTTAAAGACCTATTTGGTTATAACTATATTTTGTCCCTTTGGTCTTTGAAGAAGCTCCCAAACATCATTCCTAATAAATTGGTTTAATTCCTCTTGCATGGATAAGATCCAAAACTCATCAGAAAGGGCTTGATTGATATTGGTGGGTTTAATCATTGAGATAAAGGTAGAGTGGTTCACTTCCTTCCTAAGTCCATGCCTAGTCCTAACACCGTTAGAAGGGTCTCTTATGATCAGTTCTTTAGGATGAATTGAAGAAAATCTCCAATTGCTAGGCAATATGTGTGTAGGTTCAACCCTTTCCTCCATATTTGCATTTTCTACACCTTGGGTAATTTCACCTACTCCTTCAGTGTTTTGGGGCTCTACCCTCTTCTCTAAATTTTTTACTCCTATAGTTATCTCTCCAACTTCATCTTCATCCTCAACTCTAGACTTCATAAGATCAGATTTATCAAACACTACATGAGTAGTTTCCTCCACCACCAATGTCCTCTTATTAAACACCCTAAAGGATTTTCCCACACTTGAATATCCTAAGAACACTCCTTCATCAGATTTTGGGTCAAATTTTCATAAGTGTGACTTCTAATTGTTAAGAATGAAAACCTCACAGCCAAAGACATGGAGGTGGGAAAGGTTGGGTGTCCTACCCTTAAGGATATCATAGGGTGTCTTTTTAAGTTTGGCTCTAACATTCACCCTATTCAACACATAACAAGCTATATTTATCACTTCAACCAAAAAGTACTTTGAAAGTGAATACTCAGTAAGTATGGCTCTAACGGCTTCTACTATGGTCTGGTTCTTCCTTTCAGCTATCCTATTCTGCTGAGGGGTCCTAGGAGCTGAGAAGTTGAGGCTAATCCCCTTATCCTCACAGAAGTCTCCAAATTTCTTATTTCTAAACTCTCCCCCATGGTCATTATGAATGATCAAAATCTCACAACCTAGATTTTTTTGAATCCAAGTGAAGAAGGATCTAAACTCATCAGAAGATAAATTCTTATATGATAGAAGTCTAATCCAAGTAAACCTCAAGTAGTCATCGAAATTCATAAAATCATAAGCATTCCCCCCAAAGGTGGCAGTGTAATGGGTCCAAATAAATCCATGTGAAGGACTTCTAAAGGTCTAGAGGTGCTAATATCCTTAATGGAGTGAAAAGAGGATTGGACTTGCTTCCCTAGTTGACAGGCATCACAAAGGTGATCTTTGGAGAATTTAAGCTTGGGGGCACCTCTAACTAAGTTTTTCTAGGTCACTCTCCTAAGGGTTTTTATACTAGCATGACATAATCTCCTGTGCCATAACCATGAATCATCAGTAGTAGTTTTTAAACTAAATGAAGCAGCACATTTAATATTATTTAAGTCAAGAATGTAAACATTGTTGATCCGCTTTCACTGTAAAACATTATTATTATTTAATCTTATAATACAAGTATTTATCAAGAATTTTATGATGAAGCTCTTATCGTAAAGTTAATTGATGTTGAGCAAGTTGTGTTTCAATCTATCTATAAGTAAAATATTTTTTAATCAAAAGGTTCTTGGAGTTTTTGATTATACCTGTGCCCACCACTTTCGTAGTGGTGTTATCTCCAAGAGTAACCTTGCCTCCAGCCCTAGTCTCCAGTGAAACAAATTGGTTAGCATCTCCAATCATACATCATAAGCATCTGCCATCCAGGTAACATATGTTCTCAAGATGCATTTTGTGAGAGCAAGCCTCTTCTTAGTCAGGCTGACAAAGATGATTGTTAGCCATCAAGCACAAGTTTGTAGTCTCCTCTTCAACTTCAGCCTCAAAGGAGTCAGATGCAGAATCAGCCTAAAATACCTTTTGGAACCACTTCTTATCCTTGTCCTTTCTAAACTTGGGTTTCTCCTCACCCTTCTCTTAGCTTGAGTGAGATTTAAGTGTAGGACAAATAGCTTTAATATGTCAAGACTTCTTGCATTCAAAATAGATCATATCAATAAAATTCTTAAAATTTTTGCTACCCTTTCCTTTATTCCACTTCTGATGGTTCTTATGCTTCTTCCTTAAAAAGCTTTTGAATTGCCTTGTGATTAAGGCAACGTCTTTGCTTTCAAACTAGGAAGAGTCAGTGTTCGTGTCGTTGACCTTTAGTGCCAAAGTTTTCTCCTTCTTTTTTTCACCTACATCAAGGTTACTTTGATTCACCCCTTTTTCATAAGCAATGAGTGATTGACATAAGTTATCAATTAAATAGGTATTCAAATCTTTAGATTTAGAAATTATAGTAATTTTAGCATCAAAGAAAGAAGGCAAACAACTAAAAATTTTAATAACCTTTTTATAATTTATGAGTTCTCTTCCTAAAGCATGTAATGAGGTGACAATTTAAGTAAATTTAGTATACATGTCAAAAATTGATTCATTAGGTTTCATTCAAAAAATTTCATAGTCATGCAATAAAATATTCATCCTTGGTTATTTAACTTCTTTGGTTCCTTCATAAGTGATACACAATTTATCACAAATTTCTTTACCAGTAGAACAAGTTGAAACATGCATGTACTTTAGATTTTAAAGCACAAAAAAAATTGTTCAAATATTTTACATTTGATTATGATAAATCTCTATCATCAAGAGTCTATTCATTGAAAGGAAGTAGAATAGTAATGCCATTAATTTTACCAGTCAAAGGTGCATACCAATCTTTAACAAGCATCCACATGCGATAGTCAATAAATTTTAAAAATATAGACATGCGAGTTTTCCAAAAATCAAAAGTAATATTATCAAATAAAGGTGGTCAGATAATAGAATTCCCTTCCGTAGTATTATGTTATTGGAGTTAGCCATGGATCGAAATTCAAAAGTTTTCAAAAACTTAATTTTTATGAATCCTGCTCCGATACCACTTGAAAGTTTTTTAGGGATGTTAATCCCTTATAAACTAGCCCAAGGCTAACTAAAAAGGGGGGGGGGGTGAATTGGTATTTAAAAAATTTCTCAATCAAAACACAAATTCAAACCAAAGTTTACCACAAAGAAAATCAAATTATGTAAATTAAATGCAAAAAAACAATAGTAATAAAGAACACCAAAATTTATAATGGTTCGATCAACTCTACCTACGTCCACTCCCCGGAGGCACCCTTCGAGTATTGCACTAAACTCAATAACTTTCCTTTTGGTCCCACAGCAAGGTGGGGAAACCTTTACAAACCTCCTTTCCACCAACACCGGAGAGGAAGAGAACCTGACTCCTTTTGCTTTCTCCTGAAGCAGGCAGAGAAACTTGATCAATTGCTAAAGTAGATCTCTCTTGAACGTCCACGGACTAGGGATGATGATTAGAGAAGATGACTTAGATCCTTTCTTGGAGCAACCTTTGTGAAACTCCTCACAAACTCCCCCTTACAAGATCCTCTCTCTCTCTCTCCCTTTCTCTCCCTCTCCTCTAGGCTCTCTCAGGTAAAAACAATATAAAATGATGATCTCTTGGGTAGAACAAGAGGTCTTAAATAGAAGAGCTTCATAATATCTCTTAATTGCAACAAACTGTTAATATCATCCAGGATGATATAAATTTTGTCCTGTATAATCAGTACAAATATTAGCCAAGATGATTTGGGATGATTTGAAAGATTTTGATCATATCATCTAGGATGATAGGATATCATCCTATATGATTAATATAAGTTATTGAATATCATTTAGAATATCACCCTGAATGGTTGTCTGGATAATGGAAAAATAACCTGATCATCCAGGTTGATCTCATGATCATCCCGAATAATTAGTTCAATTCAGTGCATATCATCTAGAGCATCACCCTGAATATAAGCTGGTCGATGTTTGATCATCCAGGAACAACTAAGGTTTTTGAACTAATCTTCCCAAACGATCCTACTATCATCTAGGATGATATAATCAAGCAATTAAGCCTTAATTGCTTTCCTTAATTACCAAATTAATTTAAGCATAATTATACTGCATCGTCTAGGATGATATCCTGGACGATGTCTAAAAATAAAAGCTACCTAAAAAGATCTAGTGACTGATTCTTTCTGATTTGAGCCTATCATCTCAATCGATATGAATATCGTCCAGGACGATGCACTTAATGATGGCTGCCTTAACCAGGTTGCCTTAATTAGGGTTTCTATTTGTAACTGATCCTTTAGATCAATTTATGGATCGTCTTGGATGATTTGACCAAAAATAGTAAACTCTAAAAATAGTCAGAAATGTTCTCCCAAGTGTGTGTGTGCAAGGTTTCTTAGCATCAGGAAGCACTTTGTTTACAATTGACTCAAGAAAAGAAAAATATTACAATCTGACTCATATCTAGTCTACCCAATCTTGAGCTAGTTCAAATTATAGTTTTGATCTTGTGGACCTGAAATGTTAGTAGGCAAGGCAGTCATACAGAAACAGAAGTATTTTCTATCATAAAAATTTTATTCCCTAAAATTAGATTCGCAACATTCAAGATTTGCAAAAATAACAATTTTAGAAATTTCAAACACTACTTACATGATTCTATAATAAAAATAAGGAAAAAATGTCATTTAAAATAAAATCAATAGCAGAACTTAGTAATGATTTGATTCTTAAAAAATTGAAGGAAATTAATAGAAAAATTAATAGCATAAAATAAGAACATATAAATAGAAACAAACATATAAAAAAATAAAAATAAACAAAATTAGAAATAGAAAACATCAATTTCGAGCATGAATATCTATGACACCCAATTAGGTTTTTATGGTGCTAAAGATTTCGAAAGCCAGTGGTTTTCTAAAGATATCAACAAGTTGATTTTCAGTGACTATATGGTGTAGCTTATCTCCTTTGGTAACATGGTCCCTAATGAAATGGTGCATAATGTCTATGTGTTTAGTCCTTGAGTGTTAAATTAGATTCTTTAAAATGTAGATGGCACTAGTGTTATCACATAAGATTGAAATGATGCCTACAGGTAATTCTAAATCTAATATTTGTTATTTTAACTAAAGGGCATGGGCCACAACTTCCTAAGGCTATGTATTCGCCTTCTGCTATGGACACAACAACTAAGTTCTATTTTTTACTAGACTAGGAGACTAAATATTGTCCTTAGAATTGACATGTTCCAGAAGTGCTTTTCCTATCAACCCTTCATCTTATAAAATCTTAATTAGAATATACTATGACTTCAAAGTAGGTGCTATACCTAGGATACCAGATTCCTTAGTCTTGGTTTCCTAAGATATATTTAAGTATTCTCTTAATAGCAGTCAAGTGAGACTATTTTCGCTTAGCTTAAAATATTGCATAGAGATAAACATTAAACATAATATTAGGTATACTAGTAGTCAAGTAAATAATTGATCCAATTATTCCTCTTCATTTCTTTTTATCAATAGATTTTCCATTTGAATCCATTTCTAACTAGATAGTAGAACTCATGGGATTATTTATTAGCTTAGATTTGTCCATTTCATATTTCTTAAGGATATCCTTAATATATTTTGATTGACTAAGGAAAATTCCATCATCCTTCTATCATATATAAATCCTAGAATGTAAGTTATTTCTCCCATAAAACTCATGTCAAACTCCTTACTCATTATTTTTGAAAATTTATCACATAGATTTTAATTAGAAGATCCAAATAAAATATCATCAATATAAATTTGGATAATGAGTATTTCATATCCTAACTTTTTTGAAAATAGTGTGGTGTTAATGCTCCCCTTTATAAAAGTTCTCTCTATTAGGAATGTTCTTAGGCTTTCATGCCATGCTCTAGGTGCTTATTTAGTCCATGTAATATCTTTTTTATATGAACACATGATTCAAAAATTTTAATTTTTAAAGCCTCTATGTTATTCAACATGCATATCTTATTTTGTTGCCCCATTTAGAAAGGTACTTTTGAAATCCATTTTGTGTAATTTGAATACCTTAAAGTAGGAAAAGGCTAGTAGCACTCTAATGGCCTCTAATCTAGATGCAGGCACAGTTGTCTCTTCAAAGTTAATTTCTTCTATCTAGTTATACCCCTTCGTAATTAATCTTGCTTTATTTCTCACCACCACATCAGAATCATTCATTTTGTTTTTGAAAATCCATTTAGTTCCAACAATACTCTATTCCTTTGTTCTTCCAACTTGTTCCCAAACATCATTTCTCATAAAATGTGTTAACTCTTCTTGTATAGATAGGATCAAGAATTCATCAGATAGTGCTTGATTTATATTAGTTTAGTTATTAAGATAAAAGAAGATTGGATTACTTATTTATTAAGTCTAAGCCTAGTTTTAACACCTTCAGATAGGTCTCCTAAGATCAGTTAAGGATTTAAAGGAAGCTAGATTATGAATATTATGCGATTGGAATCTAACTCAAGTAAACCTCGAGTAATCATCAACAATCACATAACCAAAGACTTTCCCTCCTAGGCTTGTAATGCTAATAGCTCCAAAAAGATCCAATTGAAGGACTTCTAAAGGTTTTCAAGGGTTAATGTCCTAGATTGAGAGAAAGGAAAATATGATTTATTTCCTTAATTGACTAACATCACACAGGTGATCCTTATTAAACTCTAATTTGGGTATTCCTCTCACTAAGTCTTTTTGGGTGATCTTTCTGAGGCTTTTCATGCTTGTATGGCACAACCTCCTATGCCATAACCCTGATTTATCAATAATTATTTTTAATTAAATGGAAGTAACATATTCAATGCTATTTAAATCAAGCATGTATACATTATTGATTTTTTTCCCTGTAAAATAGCTTATAATGTAGCTGGTAGAAAATAATTTAATTTGAAGCCTTTATCACAGAGCTGGCATATGTTAAGCAGATTATTTTTTTAAGCTATCTTCCAGTAAAACATTTTTAATGAGGAAATTTTTTGAGTTTCTAATTAAACCTCACCCTATAACTCCTTTAGTGGTGTTTTATCTAAGTGTCACGTTGCCTCCTACTCTCACCATTAGTAAAAAAAAATTGAGTTGCATCTCCAGTCATGTGCCTTGAATATCCACTGTCCAATTACCACATGCTCTCATGAGGCTTTTTTTTAGAGTACTTCTACAAAATCATTAGTGTTCAGGATTGGAACCCAAATAAGTTTGGGTTTCACCTTATGGAATGTGGATAAAATGCTTGAATGTTATACTGTGAATTATATAATTTTTGTCACCACAAAAAATGTGTACTACGATGGATAGTGCTAGTATGGGAGATATATCCTAGCATGCCACAAGAAAAACATTTAACACAAGGAAAAGGGTTTAGTATTTTGTGTGGGTTATGGTGCGTCTTCCAAGGTTTAAATGATGCATATTATTGAGATGGATAATGTAATTGTGCAAGAGTAATTGACATTTTATTTTCTTTTGAAGTAAGTAATTTGAATTAAAAAAATTGGTTTGCACTTTCAAGAATTAAATTTTCAATTTTTAATGCATGCTACCTATCATCAACTTCATCTAAATGTACCTTTGATTTATTAATTGAATATTTTAAATAAATATTGGATGCTTTTAAGGAATCATTCTCATAAATTAGATCAAGATGTTTCTTGTTTAAAGTATCGAATTCATCTAATAAAGCCATATGATTATTATCCAAAGTGGAATTATCTTTCCTAAGGCATTCATGTTCTTTCTATAGATTTAAAATGTTATATTTAAGGCTTGATTGTAATTTCGTAAGCTTCCTATATACAATTTTAATTCTTTCATAAACTTTAAATAATTTATCATAGGAAAGCTCACAAACCTCCTCTTAATTAGAATGATCAATGATTATTCACCACTAAGAACAGGTTGGTTATCACCTCTTTTACTTCAATTTCAGATGAGTCTGAAGCAGAGTCTAGCCAAAAAGTCTTTTGAGTCCTTTGCTTGCCCTTTTTGAACTTAGGTTTTTCTTCACCCTTCTCCTCGATTAGGTGAGTTTTTCATATTTGGGCAATCAGTCTTCATCTGCCCTGGCTTATTGCATTCAAAACAAATGACAATATAAAAACTATCAAAAAAAAATTTAGTTTTGCCTTTATTTGATTACTAGTGATATCTTTGTTTTTTTCCTTAAATAGCTTTTAAATTGCCTTTCATTAGTTTAATGTCATCATCTTCTTATCTAGAAGCATCACTATCAAAATCATTAGCCTTTAAGGCTACAGTTTTCTACTTTCTCTTTTAACATGTATCAAGATATCTTTAACTCACTCCTTGCTTATATACAATGAGTGATCCAAGTAAGTTATCACATAATAATTTTTATATCATATGAAGTAGGTAAGCAAAGAAAGATCTTGTAAACTTTTTCATAGTAAGTAAGTTATCTTCTTAAGGCATACAGGAAAGTAACAATTTGAGTTAATCTAGTGTATATTTCAGAATTTTATTTACTAAGATTCATGCAAAAGTGTTCATAATCATGGAGTAGAATATTCAACATAGATTGTTTTACTTCATTAGTTCCCTCATAAGTTATGCAGTTTGTCCCAAATCTCCTTACCAGTACTGCAAGTAGAAACACACATGTAATCTTCATATTTTAAAGCAAAGAAAAAATAGTTCAGACATTTTGCATTCAATTGGGTGAAATCTCTATCTTCTATGCTCCATTAAAAAAAGGAAGTTTAGTTTTAATGCCATTAACAAAATGTGAAGGCATAGAATATCCTTCCTGAACTAACATCCACATGCGATAATATATAGGTTATAAAAAGCTTGACATGCAAATTTTCCAAAAATTAAAAGAAATATTACCAAAAAATGGTGGTTATGTGCTTGATTATCCTTTCGTGATATTACAATTTCTAAAATTAGCCATTGTCCATTTTTCAAAACTTTTCTAAAACTTAATTTATGAATCCCTCTCTGATACCACTATAAAGTTCATGATGGTTGTTAAACCTCTAAGAACTTGCCTGAGGCTAACCAAGAGGATTATAAATTGGTAATTTAAAAATACTTTAATAAAAAGAAATCCCCTTGATGCGGAATCAGATTAGTTTTACAGTAACAAAATCAAAGTTTTCTAAACCATGCAATAAATCATAAAAAAGTGCAAAAATTAAAATACAAAAAAGTGAAAGAATGAACACAAAGTATTTTATAGTAGTTAAGCTAGGTCTGACCTATGTTGACTCCAAGAAGGCCTCCTTTGAGTATTGCACTAAACTCTTAATGTCCCTCCTTTAGCCCCCACAGCTAGGAGGAAAATCCCTTATATAAATCTTTTCCACCGTCCCGATGAGGAAGATTACCTTGAATCTTTTTTACCCTACTAGTGAAAGTAAGGAACTTGAATCCTTTTACTCCCTCCTAGAGTAGGCAGAGAACCAGAATCCTTTTACTCCCTCTTCGAGTAGGTAGAGCACCTTGATTTGATGTTGAAGAATATCTCTGCAAGTGCTATCAAGGAACCAGGAAAGGAGCTTGAAGAAGATAGTTGAAACCTTAATTGTTGTAACCTTTGTGAATCCCTCACAACTCCCCCTCACAAGAATCTCAACTTTTCATCTCTCCAAACGCTCTCTTTCTCTTCCTCCTCTAATCTCCCTCTTAGACCAGGTTAACAATAAAAGATGTCTCAAAAGATAATATAAGATATTAAATATAGATTCACCAAAAGAAGCCCTAATTTTTAATTTATTGTCAACTATTGTCGAGTACAATCATTAATTTTTCTTGTTTGATTAGAATAAAATAGCACTTTCAGTTAGTACGATATATATGGTCATGTACAATCAGTTCAAGTATTTTGGTTGATTATTCTATACGATTTAGTGATCGTACTATACAATTAGTTCAGGATATTATATAGATCATCCAGTATGAGAGGCGATGATGTGCAATAATTTAAATATCATCCCATACATCCCTCAGTTTTATAACTCAATCTCATAAATTTATATTTTTAATGATAACAAATATTATGGCTCACATCGTTATATCTACTTGTATTTGCAATATATATTTATTTGTGTTTTTATTAATATTTCAAGAACATCATGCACCATTCAATGAAGATTCAAGGCTAAATATTGGGTAGAATAGGTTATGCTGTGAAGTTTTTTATAATATTCATTGATGTAATTTTTATTAGTTTACTTAAGTCATATGAGGTTGTATACTAACTTGGAGATAATGCATACACAAACTTAGGGGAAGTGAGATTAAGTCAAAACTAGATGTTAAAATTTGGAACTAATTAAAATATATGATTTATATTATATTATATAATTAGCTCATCTAACTTGTTGTACTAGATGATTTAGACCATCTGGGATGATCAATTGTGATCATAAAAAATAGTTTCCAATCATAATTTAGGCAATATTTTGAATTTCATATTTTTTCTAATCATTCAGGATGATGATATAAATCATACTAGATGATCTATAATAATCAAGCCTAAATTGATCCTGTGATTAGCATACTAATTATATTTAATTTATTTAATTTGATTGTCTATTATGATCAGTGAAGATCATACTAGATGATTAGAGACGTACATGGGATGATATTAGATTGTCCCAGAAAAAATACCATAATTTTTCTTATAATCTTCTAGGATGATTCCCAATTTTATACTGGATGATATATACAAATTTGAACTGATCGTACTGGACTATCTAGAGATCATCTAGGACTATCAGGTCAAATTCTGCACATTATATTGGATTATCCTACAATCATATAGGACAATATTTGGTAGAAAAATTGAGTTTTTAAGTGGTTTTTAAAACCCTCTATATAAGCACATCACACTAGACGATCCTAAAATCATATTGTATGATTTTTATAGCAAAATTGAGTTTTTATGTTTTTTTAAAGCCCTTTATTTAAGCTTTCTCCAAAGACATTGCAATTGTCTTTGGCATATATTGAGTCTTCATTCTTCTAGAGAAAACTTGGAGAGAGAGCTTTAACAGGGAGAGAGGAAAGGGTAGAGTTTGAGAGGGAGAAGATCCTTGTGGGTTTCAAGGGTGTGTGGAAGGGGTTTCACACGGTTTCTCCGATAAGCTTCCATCTTAGTACCATTGTATTTAAGGTTTGTCTTGAGGGAAGTTTTAGGAAGAAGAATATCTATTTGGTGTCAAAGGACCAGGCTACTCTGTTGCACCAGGGAAGGTGAAAGTGATTCATAATTTCATCCTCACTAGGTGGTTAAAAAGGAGTCTAGGTTTTCTGCCCACCAGGAGGGTAAAAATGAATCAAGGTTCTCTTCCTATAGAAGGAGTACGATCCTCTACCACACTAAGTTGGTCAAAGAGAGTTTCTAAGGGCTTCTCTACCTAGCTGTGGGGGCTAAAGGAGAGACACTATAGTGATAGTACAATACTCGGAGTGGGTGACTATGAGTAGTGGATGTAAGTCATGTTTTGACCAAACCACTATAAATCTGGTGTGTTCTTTCTAAGTTTATTTTTTGTAGTTTACTTTTTTGCATTTTATTTTCTATTATAATTGTTTGGATGAAACTCTGTAATTGATATTATGTTATATTGATTGGATTATCATCACCATCTTTATAACTTTTGATAAGTGTTATATCTTCCACATCAAGTGATAGTATTACTTTTATATTAGTGAGCCTTAGGGATAATTAATTAAGGTCAA
Source organism: Dendrobium catenatum (assembly GCF_001605985.2). NCBI lineage: Eukaryota > Viridiplantae > Streptophyta > Magnoliopsida > Asparagales > Orchidaceae > Dendrobium > Dendrobium catenatum. The sequence continues at coordinate 644,180 of NW_021319262.1, read as the reverse complement.
AAAATTCTCAAGGACGTTCAAGTGGTATGAGAGCACTCTCAAGTGATATCAGATTAGGATTCATAAATTAAGCTTTAAAAAACTTTTGAAAAAAGATCAATGGCTAACTTTGGAAATCATAACATTATATATGACTATTCAATAACGCAACCACCTTTATTTGAAATATTTCATTTGATTTTTGAAAAATTTGTATGTCTAATTCGTTTCACTCAATTATTCGTTGAATGTGGCATATGATTCAAACTAGCTATTTTGTACCATTACATTTTCTAAATGGTGTCAAAATTGATATTCCTTTTACTGAATGGAGTAGACTAGAACAAATCAATGCTCATTTGATTGCTAAATACTTTAATTTTTTTTTTGTACTTTAACTTCTGAAGATTATATGATTGTTTCTACTTGTATCACTAGCAAGGAAGTTTTGGATAAACTAAGCATTACATATTAAGGTAGTAATAAAGTCAAACAATCTAGATTAAATATATTATTTCATGACTATGAACTTTTTCACATGAAACTTTATGAGACTATCTGAAACATGTATATTAAGTTTACCCAGATTGTGACATCATTGCATGTTTTAGGTAGAGAACTTTAAAACATTGAAAATGTTAACAAAATTCTACATTCTCTATTTAATAAATTTGATGCCAAAGTCACGGTTATATATGAATCAAAAGATTAGAATGCATATTCTATAAATAATCTAATAGGCTCACTCATTTCCTTTGAGCAAAGTTTAAATCAAAAGCTTTTAGATTCAAGTGAAACTATAGTGCTAAAAACTAAATACATTGATGGATGTGGCTTAGTAGTTGATGAGAGTGAGTAAATAATATCAATAACAAGAAAATTTGAAAATCTACTACAGCGCTGAAAGTTCATTAGGGATGTTAAGCCCAATGAACTTAGTCCCAAGCTATCCAAGAGGGTGGGGAATTGGTATTTTAAAAAATTTCTTTTCACAAAGAACAAAAATCACATAAACCAAAATCACACCACGAGAAAAATAAATGCGGAAATTAAAAAGTGCGGAAGCAAGCAAACAATAATACAGAGATTTATAGTGGTTCGGTCAACTTGACCTACGTCCACTCCTTGGAGGCACCCTCCAAGTATTGCACTCTATATTAGTGAGCCTTAGGGATAATTAATTAAGGTCAAAAAATTCTCAAGGACGTTCAAGTGTTATGAGAGCACTCTCAAGTGATATCAGAGTAGGATTCATAAATTAAGCTTTTAAAAACTTTTGAAAAAAGATCAATGGCTATCTTTGGAAATCATAACATTACATATGAGGCAACCACCTTTATTTGAAATATTTCATTTGATTTTTGAAAGTTTTGTATGTCTAATTTCTTTCACTCAATTATTCATCGAATGTGGCATATGATTAAAACTAGCTATTTTGTACCATCACATTTTCTAAATGGTGTCAAAATTTATATTCCTTTTACTGAATGGAGTAGATTAGAACAAATCAATGCTCATTTGAATGCTAAATACTTTAATTATTTTTTTTGTACTTTAACTTCTAAAGATTATATGATTGTTTCTACTTGTATCACTAGCAAGGAAGTTTTGGATAAACTAAGCATTACATATTAAGGTAGTAATAAAGTCAAACAATCTAGATTAAATATATTATTTCATGACTATAAACTTTTTCACATGAAACTTTATGAGACTTTCTGAGACATGTATATTAAGTTTACCCAGATTGTGACATCATTGAATGTTTTAGGTAGAGAACTTTCAAACTTTGAAAATGTTAACAAAGTTCTACATTCTCTATTTAATAAATTTGATGCCAAAGTCACGGCTATATATGAATCAAAAGATTAGAATGCTTATTCTATAAATAATCTAATAGGCTCACTCATTACCTTTGAGCAAAGTTTAAATCAAAAGCTTTTGGATGCAAGTAAAACTATAGTGCTAAAAACTAAATACATTGATGGATGAGGCTTAGTAGATGATGAGAGTGAGTAAATAACATCAATAACAAGAAAATTTGAAAATCTACTACAGCGCAAGCATCGACATTAATAAAAGTGGAATAAAGGTAAACATAGTAAGAATGTTAATATTTCTTCTAATGTTATTTATTTTAGGTGTACGAAACCTAGACATATGAAAAATATATGTCCTAATATAAAAACACTTCATGTAAAAGAATGATAAAAATAAGCTAATTGTAATAAGAGCAAATGATAAAAAAGAAAAAGATCTCTTTGGTAGACCTAGCTTCTAAATCGTCAGACCAGGAGCAAGATAACGAGCTATAAGGTTTTTTTAGTGTATTTATATATGTTTTTATTTTGTTATTATTTGCTATGAATAATCTTATTTTTTATAGTTTTAGTGTTTTGTTATTTATGTTTGTAATTTTTTTTAATTTTCATGTATATTTTTATAAAACACTCTGATCATCACCACAAATCACATCTCACATCATATTAGCATAAGAGAATCAATCACCTCTCACATTTTTTTAAAAAATAAAAAACTTAGATTTGTTTTACTTAAAAGTTTTTGTAAGTGATTATTGACTTCCATAAAAAAGTTAAAGGAAGAAAATTGATCACTATCACTTTTCTTCTAACTTCTTTAGTGGTGTATTTTTTTTTTTGAAGCAAAATATATTTAAATTTAATAGTTGGACTTTGAAATTGAGATCTATTTTATCTTCATATAATAATATATCTCATATGAATAATTTTCAAAGTCCTTGAATAACTTTTCAAGTTTCACTTTTAGGTTGTTATAGTTATCATATGGATATGATTCTATTTTGTGGTTTAATCTTCCTTACATTAGAATCTGAGTTCTTCTTCTCTTATATATGGAAGCTAATCTCATAACTTAGAGTTTTTAAAGGTTTTAAAATAAAGTCATCTTGAAAAAATGACAAGAGGCATAAAATGAGCCCAAAAACACTAAAAAGATACGTAATGACTGCTAAGTAATTGCATGATATACCAAAGTGAATCAAAATTCAAAGATGTGTAAAGTACACCTGATAACTTAAAAAGAAGCACAAAATGGGCCCATAAAGAAATAAAATTTCTACTCTTTCCAATCTTCAAATCTTAGAAGAATCCATGAGCCACTTTATGTTAAGATAGTTGCTATTTGCATGCTTTACATTTTTGCAACTTATGAAGTTTTGATGATTCCAAACATTATTGTTCAAATGTGTAGTTATCTCCTGACAATTTTGGAAGAATTGTATTTTCTCTTGTGTGTACTAACATTTCAGGGAAAACGAACTTCAGACTACGAAGACTTCAAATTAAAATCAGCATGAGATACCTTGAA
>NW_021319262.1:620151-639819 GCF_001605985.2 Dendrobium catenatum | reverse complement strand
GAGATATTTGCGCCGGAACATGCGCCGGAAACTACCGGTTCCGTCGGATTGTACATTGTTTCCGGCGGATTAAGTCCGCCGGTAATGCTGTGGGTGCAAAAGGAGAGTCACTATTGGTATTAGTGCAATACTCAGAGGGTGCCTCTGGGGAGTGGATGTAGGTCTTGTTATAGACCGAACCACTATAAATCTGGTGTCATTTACTTTACTGTTTTTACGTTTCCGCACTTTATATTTCAGTTTTAAAAAAAAAAAACTCTGTGGTTGAAAAACATTTTTCTGTAAAATTTAAAAGAAATTTTATTTCAGTTCAATAACTTTCTAAAAGGGGATTTAAATTTTTTAAACTACCAATTCACCCCCCTCTTGGCAGCCTTGGGACATTCACTTAGGCTTAACAACCTAATTACTAGACTCAAAACTTTATTTTTTTAAACACTTCAATTTGAAAATCAATATTTGGGTTAATTACTTTACAATATTATTCTATCACATATTTTTCTGAAGAGAAGGTTGAAAAGATCACTCTTCTTATCTAATTTCTTTTATAAATTAAATTAAAAAAAAAGACTTTAATATGTAAGGAGACTGAGCTAGGGTTAATAAAATTCAAATTTCTAACAATTTTTTATCCTAGTGTAGTCAATTCATTTCTTACTAAGCTTGTCATTAAAATCAAAAGGTAACTTTCTCATTTCAAGAATATTTGCTAAAATTAATTGATTCTTCTTAAATTTCACAATCACCTCTACCTGATCATGGATCTGTATGATGTTTAGTTTGTTATGTGTTATGTTCTATTTTTCAATTTTCTTTTCTTTTTTAATAAAGTCAAAGGGAGAGAATGTATTTGTCTTATTTTACTTGTGTTTAAGTTACATGTGCTCTTCTTTTATTATTTTTAGTTTATTCCTTATTTAGGTTCTAAAAGTTTTTTTTTATTTGTTTAAGTAAAAAAAAGGAGGAAAACTTTTTTCATTTCCCCTATTTTTATTATAATTATCTTAGTGCGAGGGAGATTAGGAGAAAATAGTTTAAATTTTGCATATTCAACCAATAATGTTTGTCATGATCAAAAAGAGGAAGATTGTTACAACTCAAGCTCATGAATTAATGTTTTTGGTGATAATAAACATTGTGGCTCACATGCTTATGTCTATTTATATTTATAATGTGTACTTGTTTGTGTGTGTACTAATATTTTAGTAATATCATGCACCATCCAACAAAAATTCAAGGCTCAAGATTGGTAAAATAGGTTATGTTGTGAAGATTTTTGTAATAGTCATTGATGTATTTTTTTATTTTTTTGAGTCAAATCCAATAAGGGTGTATGCTAGCTTGGTGACCATGCACACACACTCAAGAGAGTGAGATAGTGTCAAAACTAGATATTTAAATATTGAACTAATAATTATGTATAATTTATATCATATTAATTGATTAGCTCTTCTAACTAATTGTATTGGACGATTTAGATCATTCAGGACGATTAGTTATGATCATGAAAAATAACCATCAATCATAATTTAGGCAATTTTTAAATTTTAAATTTTATCTAATCATCTAGGATGATATCTATTATATTTAAAAATTTATAATAGTCATGCTTAAATTGATCCTATGATTACGAGGCTAATTATGGTTAATTTGTTAAATCTGATCATTTAGGATGATCAATGAAGATCATAATGGATGGCCTGAGAGTTACATGGGATGATACTTAATTGTCCTAGAAAAAATACCATAATTTTTCTTCTAATCATTCAAGACGATCCTCAATATCAGACTAGATGATTTGTACACATAGAATTGAGTTTATTTGGGTTTTTAAAGCCCTCTATTTAAGCATATTGTAGTAGATGATCCTGCAATCATATTGTATGGTTTTTGATGATATAATTGAGTTTTTAGTTTTTTTAAATCCCTTTATTTAAGCTTTCTCCAAAGACATTATAAGTGTCTTTGGTATGCATTGAATCTTTATTCTACTAGAGAAAACATGAAGCAAGAGCCTTGAAATGGAGAGAAGAAAGGGTGGAGTTTGAGTGAAAGAAGATCCTTGTATATTTCAAGGGAGTGTGTAGGGGTTTTTACATGATTACTCTTGCAAGCTTGCATCTTAGTAGCATCATATTCAAGAATTATATTGAGGGAAGTTTTGAGAACATGAATATCTCTTTGGTGTCAAAAGACCCAGCTACTCCACTGCACCAGGGAAGGTGAAAGTGATTCAAGGGTGTCTGCCACACCAAGTAGGTGAAAGGAGTTCAGGTTCTTTACCTCACTATGAGGGTGAAAAGGATTCAAGGTTCTCTACCTGTGGAAGGAATATGGTCCTCTACCACACTAGCTCAATGGAAGAGAGTTTATAAGGGCTTATCCACCTAGTTGTGAGGACTAGAGGAGAGACACTATAGTGATAGTGGAATACCCATAGTGGGTGACTCCAGTGAGTGGATATAGGTTATGGTCTAACCAAACACCTATAAATTTGAATTGTTCTTTCTAATTTTTTTTCTGTAGTTTATTTTTCTACATTTTATTTTTTATTATAACTTCTTGGTTAAAAATTTGTAATTAATATTATACTTTTTTGATTAGATTATCGTCACCATCCTTGTAACTTTTGATAAGTGTTCTAGCTTCCATATCAAGTGATAATATTACTTCCATATTAGTTAGCCTTACGGATAGTTCATTAATGTCTAACAAACTTCATGGACTTTCAAGATGTATTAGAGTACTCTCACTTGGGTCATCCTGGATGATATCCCTGTACGATTAGAAGAAAATCATAGTTTTTCATTTAGGACAATGCAAGATAATCAATTATATTCCCATCTATCTCTCAGGTCCTCCAGTACGATCATCACCAATCATCCTATATAATCACACCAATCTTCATATCAAATCTAATTGAGTAATTTAACATAATTAATCCCCTAATTATATGATCAATTTAGGCATGATTGTCATAAATCATCCAGGATGATACACTTCGCTCTATACGATTAAAAAAAAATTAAATGTTAAAATATTGCCTAAATTGTGATTAACAGCTATTTCTCATAATCTAACTGATTGTCATATGTGATATTGATCATAAAGTATGATTTTTTTAATCACTCTTAATTAATATAGGTGCCTTAATTAGGGTTTTAAATTTTAACTAATCATATAGTATAATATAAATCATATTGTATAATGAGTTTAAAAACTAGAAATTACACTAACTCATCAACTCACTCCCTTGAGTATGTATGTGTATGGTTACTCAGCTTAGTATCCACCAGATATATGATTTAACTCAAGAAACAAAAAAATACTTGAAATCAAAATTACATAAATACTCAACACTAGTCTACCTACTCTTGCGCTAATTAATGTTACCAGTGAACTTGTGGACCTAAAATGTTAGTGAGTAGGGCAACAAAATAGATATGCAAGAATAATAGTGATAAGAAAATAATATTTTTTGTTATCATCAAAATTATAGTACTTGGGCCTAAATTTGTAACATTGGTCAACTAAGTTTATTTAGGGCATGAGTTTGGGCTAAAAAAATTTTGATTTAATCAATAGAGTTTCATGGAGATGGTTTATTAAATTAGAAAGATCATTTAAATAAAATTGACTTTTTTGACCCTTAAGGTGCCATTTGGTAAACCTAGTTTAACTTGGTTAACCAAGTTTACATAGGTCTTGAGTTTGAGGCCAATAGGTTCAAAATGATAATTTGTGTTCAATGGAAGTGGTCCCGTGCAATGGTGAGACTATTTGGATTGAAATAACTATTAAAACCCTTAAGGGACAATCTTGTTAAAATTGGTTGACATAGTTAACCAAGCTTAATTAGGGTTTAGAGTTAAGTCCAATGCACTCTTAATAATGTTTAGAATGCATTAGAGGATGTTCCAGGGTTTGATTTGACTGGGCCATGTTGAAGTTTAAGGGAAACTTCAATTTTACTCTTAAGGGGCATTTTTGGTCATTTTGACCCTAGGTCAATTTGCGGTCAAATATGATCAACCAAAAAGTAGTTTAATGCTTACATGATCAAAGGTCTTAGGGAAGGTCCCAATGCTAAAATTCAAAGGGTTAAGGGTCCAGTGGCACATGCTATAAATATTTTAAGGTTTTGCATCAATTATAAATAAATTTAGTTTTTAAGGTTAGAGACCTTAGATTGAGCTTAAATTTGGAGGGTAGACCCTAGAGACATGTTTAATTAATATAAAAATGATAGATCATTAATTGGGGGCATTTAACGTGGTTTTTAATGATTATAAAATCACTTAAAAAGGGCTTTATGACATAGGCATTTAGCTCTTGATTTTAGCCTAAATTTATGGGTTTGTTCTGTATTTTTGATTTAAATGATTGAAATTATGTTATATAATTCAATCATAATTAATTGATTAGTTGTTATTTGTTAGATATATTTAAAGCTTAATTAAAGTTTGATTTAGAATAGTTGGAATCTGGAATGAAGATTAATTTATACTTAATTGAACATTAATTAAAGTTTGGATTAAAAAAACTTTAATTATTAAAACTTAAATTTATTGAAGTATGTATTTATTAAGGTTTGGAATGATTAAAGTTTTAATTGATTGTAGTATGGGTTAAGGTCAAGATAGAGGTTTAGATTAAAGTCTAGATTATGGTTTTGATTAAGGTCAATATTGAATTCTCTATTAAGGTCTAGATGATTGTTAATGCGGTGCCTGTTAACCATCAGATCAAATGATAGAATTCTTAATTGGTCCTAATACCTCATTCAAAAATGAGATCAATAATAACTCAATTTTTTGTTGATTATATTTATTCATCACCAATTATACAATAAGATAATCCAAGCCATTTCTACTAATCATACTGGAAAATGCTTCAAATTATATTAGACGATCAACTCAAATACTTGTACTGATGGTACAACACCGTACTCTTCATACAAAACTAATAGGGCTACTATGAACTAATCTTAATGAACTATTAGTGTCAACAAAATTAATTTTTTAGGGTTTTAAAGCTTTTTAATACGACTTTGTATGAGTCTTTTGGGCATTCATTGAGCGTTTTCCTCTGAAAAAACCTAAATAAGAGAGCTTAGAACTTGGGAGAGAAAGGATGGAGTTTTTAAGAGAGGGAGATAATCCTTATAGGTTTTAAGGGAGTGCGAGAGCGAAGTCCATACGGTCGCTCAACAAACATGCACCTGAGTTCCTCCATATGTCAAGAATTATCTTAAGAGAATCTTTGAAAGAAGACCTCTTTGGTGTCAAAGAACCTGGCTACTTCACTGCACTAGGGACTGTGAAAGTAATTCTAGGTTATCTTCCTTCACCAAGAGAGTGAAAAAGGATTTGAGATTCTCTACCTTCACTAGGAGTGTAAAAAAATTCAAGGTTTTCTACCTTCACCATGAGGGTGAAAAAGGATTTGAGGTTCTCTGCTTTCATCATGAGGGTATAAAATAATTTCAAATTCCCTGCCTCACTAAAAGGGTGAAAGGATTACAGTACTCTATCACATCGGGTCAGTGGAAGAGATTTTCTAAGGGCTTCTCCACCTAGCTATGGGGGATAAAGGAGAGTCACTAAAAGTTTAGTGCTATACTTGGAGAGTACTTCGAGGAGTGGATGTAAGTCATGGTTTGTTTGAACCACTATCATATTCTTGTGTGTTTATTCTAATTTCTTATTTACCACACTTTACTTTCATGCATTAATGTCTATAATAATAACTATGTAGAAAACTATGATAGTTAATTTTTTGTGCTGATTAAACTATTATCATATCGTTATAACCTTTAATAAGTCTATTTACTTTCACATGAGGTGCTAGTTTTTACTTGCTTTTCTTAACTACTTGAAAATACAAAAAAAAAATTTATCTTTAAAAGTGAGTTGTTAGTTTTTTAAAAAACTACTAATTTACCCCCCCCTAGTGTGATTAGGGACAATTCATTTAGGCTTAACATCCTACATCAAACTTTCAGGGACCACTAGATCTCATTTTGATTTGCACCAACCACTACCTAGGTAAGGGTGAGGTGAAAAGTTTATAGGAAGTCTGGTGAGCTAAATGGTGAGCTCGATTAGGCATGGTGAACCTCAATTCAACAAGGTGGATGAGGTTAACCAGAACATAGACAATTTTGGTCAATTTGGGTGAAAACTAGGTAAAGCCAAGTGCTAGGTTTAATACGGAAGGTGTATTAAATCAAGGTCCACCTAATGTGATAGGTAATTTGGATTGTTTTATATATAGTGGATGTTGGCTCAATTCAAAGTGGTTTTGACAACTTTAGGCTACCTTAAGTCTTGACCAAAGTCAAACCAAAGGCTAGGCTGATAATGGGAGATGCATTGAACATAAGACCACAAAATGCAAGTGTTACCTAGTCTTGAGGGAGCCTAGGTTGAGAAATGTCTCAACTTTAGTGGTTTTGAGCACTTTGGGCTAGCCCAATCCCTAGCCTAAGTTGACCCAAGGGCTGGGCTAACTATGGTAGGTGTGTTGGCCCCCATAACATTTGGTTGATTTTATTTAGATAAATGTAAAATTTTGCTCATGAAGATCTCTTCTTGGACACTTGGGTCAAGCCATATGGCTAATCCAAGTGAGCCCAAGGGTTGGGCCTTCAAGGAGATCCTCTTAGGGACCTAATGGATCACCCTGAGGGTTTGGATTAGCTTGGGAAAGCCTTGGTTAAAGGATTTAGATAGATTAAAATGTATGTTTATTTTATCAAATTTGGTTGAGTTGGTCAACCAGGTTAACCTAAGGATAAGGGTTGGGTCCATTGAGTTTGGATTGATTATGGGAACTCAATGGGAGTGGTATTAAGTGATGAGTAAACAATTTGGATTGAAATGAATGTTTTATAGGTTAAAGGGCACTTTAATCAACTACTATTGACATGGTCAACCTTGTCAAACCAAAGCTTTAGTTTCAATCCAATGCATTACTAATGGTATTTATAATAGATTAGAGGAGGTTTCATGTTTTTATTTTGCTAGGCTATGTTGAGGTTTATAGAAAATTCTATTTTTACTCTTAAAGGGCATTTTAGTCTTTTGGAACCCTGGTCAACTTGTGTCCATCAAAATATATTTTTATGTTCAACAAGTTATAACAAGGTTTATGGACATGTTCAAGAGTTCATGAAAGGTCCCAAGGTCAAATTTCATAAGGTGGACAATCTAGTGGCATAAGCTGTAAATATTTAAAGATTTTGCAGCCTTTAGATTTCAATTGACTTTTTAGGGATAGAGGTCTCAGAACGGCCTCAAATTTTTAGGTCTAACCCCAGGAACATTACTAATAAAAATTCAATTGATGCATCATGATTTAAGGGTCATTTGACTAGGTTTTTAAGTGATTTAAAAATCACTCAAAAGGGTTGGCTCCTTAGCCATGAATTCCAATGTTTTTTTTGATAAAAGCATAAATGCATTAAAAGCTATGAAAAAGCAAGAAGAACTACAACCATGATTCCTCCTTCACCAATTGAACAAATGAAGGAGGAATATTATCCAAAGAAATGTCATCCCAAATGAAGCTACTCAAGAGACTATAACTAGCACACAAGTCCGCTAGTTTATTTCCCCCTCGAGGGATGCATTTAAAAATAACATAATTAAAATCATTGAGAAAGTTTAACTCATCTTGATATTTGATTCCTGGATCCTTAGCACCTTGAATCACCTTGATGACATTGAAGTTGTCACTCTCAATAATAGCACCTTGTACTTAAATATCCAATCATTTATAATATTCATCAGAGCTTTGATAGCCTGAAATTCCTATTGGTAAATGTCCCAATGGATACAAGTATTCCCAAAGGCCAATAAGAACCTTCCTTTGCAATCTCTAATAATATCTCCAACTCATACTCTGTAAGAAGAAGAAAGAGTAGAATTTACATTAATTTTTAACCAACCGGGTGGAGGGGGATGCCAAGCATTCAACAGTCTAGAAGACTGATTAACATCCCATGATTCCGGCAATTGATTATAAATCATCTTAGAGTAAGAAGATTGGCTGATTGCTTAGATAGCAATAGAGGTAGCACTTTCATTCAAGCCTCCATGTATTAAATTGTTTCTAGCCTTCCACGAAAAGTACAGGACATTGAAGAAGAGATTTAGAATCATACCATCATTTTTAGAGATATTATGTATCCACCTATAGCATCCTTGCAGGTTGTTGAAATCAGCTAAACCAAAGCCCCATCTGTTGAGAGTCTTGATCACTTCTTTGATTTTGGAACAGACACCAAGAATGTGCTCCAAATCTTCTCTACCAATAAAGCATCTTGGGCATTTGTCATCCTCTTTTAATCTTCTCTACCAATTTGCCATGAATTCCAGTCTGGAATTATGGATTTGAACTTAACTTTAGATTTGATTGATTGCATTTGATTTATCCACCCCAATCCTAATTAATTAGAAGTTTGCTGGTGATTTGATATGATTGAAGATTAATTGAAGATTAATTGAAGGGTAGAAGATTTGCAACTTGATAATTATTAATTACCAGGTGTACATATAAAAGTCTGGAAGGATACTGATGACATTATACAAAAATATGGTCAATAAATGGACCCCTAATACATATAATATAATGAATTTATATACACATATTGGTGTTAACTGAATGAAAAGGTTGAATATAGGAATTTGATTCCATGGAAAGGAATTAAGATTGAATTGACACTAGGATGGTGCCACAAAAGGCATATTTCATTGCTAGCGGATCTAATCATAACAATAAAAAGAATAATGACTCACATCTAACCTTAAGGAGAAGAAAACTAGAGTGGTGACACGAAGTGAATGTTCTACTACTGTTTGTGTTTGAAAAGTTGAGTTTAAAAAGTTAAATTTCTTAGGAAATCTTAAAATTGACCTTAAATTTTAATTTTGAAATTGAATACACCATAAAAAATGATATACTATTTTGAAAAGTGGAAATTAGGTTTCCTAATGGAGTTTAGACTTAGAATTATAAATTACATCTCAAATATCATAGTCAAATTTAGGAGAGAATAATATGTGACTTATTCTAACTCGAGCTCATGCATTTTATGTTTTTTATGATAACAAACAATATGACTCATATTCTTATTTCTACTTGTATTTGCAATATATATTTCTTTATGAGTGAACTAAGTTTTTAGGAACACCATGCACCATCCAACGAAGATTCAAGGCTTAAGATAAGGTAGAATAGGCTATGTTATAAAGTTTTTTATAATATTCATTGATGTATTTTTAATTTCGTGAGTCAAGTCCTATAAGGATGTATGTTTGCTTGGTGACCATACACGCATATAGTCAGGGGAAGTGAGATTGACTCTAAACCAAAAGTTCAATTTTTGAACTAATTATACTGTATGATTTATATCATAATATATAATCAGCTCATCTAACTAATCGTATTGGATGCTTTAGATCATCAAGGACGATCAGTAATAATTATGAAAAATAGCTACAAATCCTAATTTAGGTAAGATTTTGAGTTTCATATTTTATTTTAATCATCCATTATGATGTACATCTTACTTAATGATCTATAAAAATTATGCCTAAATAGATTCAAAAATTAATTAATTGAATCTATTTAATTATTTTATATTTTGATCATATATGATGAACTGGATCATATTATACAATCAATATAGATGATTTTGGTCATCCCATATTTTGTTCTGGTTGAATTGTAAATCAATTGAACAAATCACAATGATGATCTCAATATCATACTAGATGATATGTTCAAATACTTGAACTGATAGTACATGGCAATGCTAATAGTATTGGTTAAAAAAGCTATTTTGAACTAATCATACTAGATGAAGTTGAGATCATACTATACAATCTTTGATGATAGAATTAAATTTTTAGGGTTTTTCAAATCCCTATATTTAAGCTTTCTCCAAAGATATTATAAGTGTCTTTGTCTTGCATTGATTTTTCATTCTTCTGGAGAAAATTTGAAGAGAAACCCATTAAAGGGCGAGAGAAAAGGTTGGAGCATAAGAGGGAGAACATCCTTGTGGGGTTCAAGGGAGTGTGGAGGGGGTTTCATATGGTTGCTCTGACAATCTTGCTCTTAGTGCCATTGGATTCAAGATTTGTCTTGAGAGAAGTTTTGTAAAAAAAATGATCACTTAGGTATCAAAGGATCCAACTAATCCGTGGATCCTTTGACACCGGGGAAGGTGGACGTGATTTTTTATGAGCTTCTCTGTATAGCTGTGAGGGATAAAGGAAAGTCACAAAAGGTTTAGTGCAATACCTTGAATGGGAGTGAGTGGATATAGGTAAGGTTGTACAAAACCACTATAAATCTTGTGTGTTCATTCCTTTTATTATTTTCACACTTTATTTTTTGTATTTAAATTTATGATAATTGCTTGGGTGAAGTCTTAGATTTATCTTTTTGTTATGAATGTAATTTTCTCCTGTATAAAATATAAAAATATTTTCTTTTTGGTATAGAAGATTTTAAATATCTAAGTCCCCCCCCCCCCTCCTCTTGGTTGTCTGTGGGTCTAGTTCTTTATGGTTTAACAACCCCTCACAAACTTTCATGACCCTAAAGGGTCAAAATAGAGTTTGATTAATTATTTAACTTTAATAATCTAAATGGTCTATCCTTAATTTCATATTTGAAGTAACAACAATGAATGGTATATCTTCCCAAGGGAAGAATATATCATCCGTTGACAAATATTTTAACATGATGGTAATGATCATCATTAATTTTAACTTTCCCAGAGAAGATTAATTGAGTTTTTAAAAAAAAAAATTAAAATTATATCTGGGTTCTAAATCTCTTAGAAACTCAATCCCTAGTAGTAAATTACATCGAAAGAAACTTGAGTTTCCTAAAAAATTTCTTGATTTAAATAACGATAAAAATTTTATCTTACGTTTTTTAAGGAGTGATACCAAAAGAAGTGAGGTTGGAAATCTCAAATTTGATTGGATCAAAGGTTGAGCACTTATTTCTATAGGCCAAAGGAGAAAAGGTAAAAGTCGTTTTGGGATTCTAAAATAGTTCAGAACTTCCCTAGCCTACCCTATGAGTTGGGCTTTAAATTTTTAATTGAGTGAGATTTGTTTAATTCAAGTTATCTTTATATTAAAAAGTTTAGATTATATTCTTGGAAGTTGGTGTCTGATAATTTTGATTATGCCCCAGATCCTAAGTCTAATTTTGGAAATGGACACTAGTAGCCTAAACCTAGCTAATATAATGCAAATATGTACTTACCTTGACCTTGATTTGGGATTCAGCTAACCATTTAGGTTATTTAAAAACCATGAATCCAGTCTTTTTATGAAAGAGTGGAATGAAGTTAATTATTTTTTAAAGAGTTAGTGCTAACATCAATAGTCGATGCTAAATGGCTCCTTGACTTGTATAGGGTGATCATGCGTAAGAAAATGTAATTAAAGTTTTAGATAATTATAAAAGTTTTTTTAATATAATGTTTGCTAATTCACTCAAAAAATGCATGAAATATATATGAAGTAGTTTTTGAAAAGGGCTTAAAAAAATTTTATCCTAAAGATTACATAACATCCCTTTGATAGAACTGTACCCTAATAGGTTAGGTGGTCTACCAGAACCTGCACGCGAGGATGTGTCTAAGAAGGATGAGAAAGTAATAATATGTATATATGATGAATCTCGACCTTCTCGAGCTTACTTATTATGTCGTTAGGGTTTCTAGGTGAGTGTAAAACCTTATTTAATTTTATGTAGAAAAGATTTTATAAGTAAACTCATGAGCCTCCAGTCATATTCAGACTAAAACTAAATCAACATGCAAGAAAAAAAGCTAGAAAAGTAGATACTTCTTGTGAGAAATAATTTAAATAAATTTATCAAATAAATTAAATAAATTACAACTCAATATATATAAAAATTAAAAGTGGCATGAAACCACTAACAATAACCTGAATTCTAATCCTTGGACCAATGCAAGTGTCTTTGAGTGGGATACTCTATGTCTTCACTTCTTCATCCTTCTATGAGCTCCTTGGATTTGCCAGGTCTGGATATGCAAATGAAAAGAAACTCCTCCCAAAAGGGGAGTTTTTTTTCTCTTTGGATATATAAGTCACCCTAAATTGAATATCCAAATGGAAGAGAAGTCTCCCTAGAGGGATGTTCTCTCCTCTTTGGATTCTAAGTTGGATGTAGTGTCCCAACTCAAAGACACTTTCACAATAATTAACTTAATCAAATTATATTACATTTCAACAACAAAAGGAAATTCTAATTCACCCACATGGCTATTCTAAACAATTATAATTAAGTCATTCCAAGAAGTTATATAATTAAATACTCAAATTAATTTCATAATTATGCTTAGCCAAGCTCTTTTAATTTTTAAGGGAGAATTTAGCAAATTTATATCTATAGAATATTTGTCATTTTAAATCTTTTAAATTTACCACCTTAATTTTGCCTTGCATGAGCATAGCCACCTGAATAAAATTTTAGGAGCATCCAGATCATTTTAAACCTAAGTGTTATCACCCATACATTAATTTTTAAATTGCATAAGTAAATAAATAATCACATTAATCAATCAAATCAAATAACACGTAGGGAAAACCATAAAAACCTCAACACACAATAGCAGAAAATTAAACACCAGTCTAGCCTAGATCAAAAGTTGGTTATCCTGGCAAACCATTTAAAGTGTGTGCATGTGGTTGTGTGGCTTGGATATGTCGTACATCGGGTAATTGAATAAAGTTGTCTAGAGTTTTGATTTTTTGAAGGCTTAAAGAGGTTTTGTATTTAAATTTAAGTATTAGTGTTTTAAAGTAGAATCTAAAATATGTTTTAAGTGTTAAATGATTAATACCTTTTTTTACACCAAGGCCGTAAAGTTTATTTTACCTTTATTGGGGCTAAGTTAATATCCTGTTAGGCCCATGTTACCTTTTAGTAAGTGATACTAATTAAGTGAATAAATTGATTGAAGATGAAAGGTTGATAAATTTTTATTAAATAGATTGATTACTGGTTTGAATGATCAAAATTAATAATTTTTGGAATTTAATCCAAGTATTGAATTTTAACATTTTCTTGGAATTATTTAAATGCATTAATTAAGGGGTCAAATTTTAACTTTTTAAATTAAAGTGTTTTCTTGATATTGGATAATTTTCTTAAATACTAGATCATAAGATAAGTAATTAGACCCTATGTTTGCTGGAATTGAATATTTCTACATTAAGTTATGATTTTATTTTAAGTTTTGATGTAATTTTAAACTACGGTTGAACGAATTGTTGACTTTATGACTTTGACTTTTTTTTGGTGATTTAACCTTTTAAAAAAAATTCTAGACCTTAAATGGATTTTAATGAATTTGACTTTGAATAATTTGGAACATTCAAAAAATACTTATGGATTTTTAAAGTTTGATTAATTAATGGAATCTTTAAATTGCTTAACTCGATGGCTTTAAGGGTTTTAATCCAAATTGACTACAAATTTTCTTAAATCACCTCTAAAGGTCTGGAATGAACCAAGAAAGTGTTCTCAATTATTTTAAAAAAATTTAGAAATTTTTTAATTTTTTTAATTAAATAAATTAATTAATTATTAATTTTCATTAAAAATTAGATTTAGGCTCAAATTAAAATCAATTGGTGAGGCTTTTAATTTTCCTAGGTTGAGGATGTAATTATAAGCATTTTAATATATTATGTGAATTTTTAATATTTAATTTGAGTTAATAGTGAATTAATTAAATTTCTAAGTCAATTTTAAGGGTCAAATTTGGTTTGCCTAGATCTTAAACTAAATAGATCTCAAATTCAGTGAAATTTGAACCACGAGCTCACTTGATCTTATGGTCCAAGCCCATTGAATTTGGATAGAATATGGATCTTCTATGGTGTTAACCAAACAACTAAAGTAACCCTAGGGTTACCTTTAAATAATTAATGAGAGAGATATAGACTAGGGATTAAGATGAAATTGAAGGATAACTAATCCTTGCACTAAGCATAATTAACACACCAAAGCACTCAGCCTAAATCTCATTTGAGAGGTAGTCAGGCTAAGTTAAATTTAAGGGTCAAAACATGATGCTTAAACCTAAATAAACCCTCACATGCCCTTAATCAAATAAAATAGGGGAGAGAAATTTTGGACATGTCAAAGACATGCCCAAAATTGATATTTCAATATTTCAAGCTGTTGTGAACTGTACTTAAGGTATTATTACAAACATTACCCAAGAAAAATTACAAGAATTAACTCAATTGAATGCATATTCAATGCTTGAAACCATAGGGATTTTATAGGCCTCCTAAAACCCTTTCTAATGAGCCTAAATTCACTTAATTTGGTTAAGTGTGTGAGGAGTTATGATTTTTTTTTAAGTTCAGTGTAATTTTGATTAATCAATTAGGAATAATCAAGTTAGCTATGCACTTTACACTCGAGCACGACTTAATTGGCTAGGCAATTATTTTCAACTAACTGGATAATGTAGGCTTCATCACAGTTGTCATATTATCGATCAAGCATATATAATTTAATGTGCCCAAGCACCGTGACATCTTATTAGAGTTATTGATCTAAATCAATGGCTCTGATTATATATTCAACGTTTTGCTCATTTGTATAGCCGTATGCACATTTCAGTATGATCCAAGGGATCATGCTGATGAAACTTCTCCAAAATTTACAGAGAGCATTAAGGTAGTACAAACTGCTAATATAATGCTCAACTTCTAATGGTTTAACAATTTGCTTTAAACTTGACCACCACTACCTAAATAGAATCTCAGGATCAGGATTTCACCTTGGAGAAAGCCCTAATCAATGAGATTTTTATCAAGAATCTTCAGAGGATGAAGGCAAACAGTTCTCCTTCATGTTTATAGTTGGAGGATCATTGAGGTATGACATTGAGCAGAGGGTGGAAGAAGAACTTTGAAGTTCACTCAAAATTGGCTCTAGAGGGGATATAAAGCTTGAAGAAGCTATAGGATTTATCGAAGAGCTCTGAGGATGGAATTCAAAAAGCTAGGAGCGAGTGAGGTGGATTGAAATGGGATGCCCTTTTCAAACCATTGTCATGGTCTTAGACCACTCGGATGGCACTAGTGGGTGGCCAAGTGTCTACCAACTAGATAAGGAAGATTCTCTGAGTTCTGTGAGCTTAAAACTAATAAGCTTAGAATCTAGTAAGCTTTGGATGAGGCTCGACATAGAAGGGACCACTAGAGCTTTCTTCTATTTTCTATGCTCGCAATCAGCTACTTGCTGGGTTATGTTGAGTTTGAAAGGCTGCTGAGAGTCTGGTGAGCTTAATAAAAGAGTGAAATGAGATGGTTCAACAGAATTCCATAAGATGGATCAGGTTGATCCAAACCTATATGGTTTACATCAAGTTGGGTGCAACCTGGGTCGTGCCATCACCTGAGCTCGATGGTGGATATGCATATAGGTAAGATTGATCGAATCACTATAAATTTTGGTGTGTTCTTTATATTTACTTTTTGCATTTAAATTTCCATATTATTCTGTGATTTGTTTTGTGATCAAAATCTCTGATTTTTGTTATTCATAAATTAATTTTGAATAAACATAAATTATTTATTTTAAAATATTCAAAATGATTTCAAAAAGATTTTATTTTTCATTAGGACAATTTTTTTAAATAACTAATCCACCCCCCCCCCCCGCGGGGCGGTTTTTTCCCCCCCCTCACTCTTGGTTTTCATCTGGACTAGTTCTTTAGATTTTAACACCCCTCACAAACTTTCAAGTGGTATAAGAGTTGGATTCATAAGATCAAGTTTCTAAAAACTTTTGAATTAAGATTCATGGCTAACTTTAGAAATAGAAACACCGTAGAAAGTTATTCAATTACTAGATCACCTCTTTTTGATAATATTCCTTTTGATTTTTGGAAAACTCTTATGCCCACCTTTTTACAACCAATAAATTATCATATGTGGATGCAAATTTAGGATGGTTATTCTATTCCTTTTAGATTAGTAAATGGTGTCAAAAATAAATTTTCTTTTTCTGAATTGACTATTGATGATAGAGATCTAGCATAACTCAATATAAGATATCTGAGCTATTTTTTTCATGCATTAAAATTTGAAGATTATATGCATGTTTGTACTCGTATAACTGGTAAAAATTTTGGGACAAACTATGCACCACTTATGAAGGAACAAAGGAATATAAACAATATAGGCTAAACATTCTTCTTCATAATTATGAACTTTTTTGCATGAAACCTAGTGAATCTATTTTTGAAATGTATACTAGGTTTATACATGTTGTTACATCCATGAATGCCTTAGGAAGAGAACTCATAAATTATGAAAAAGTTGACAAGATTCTGAGTTGTTTACCTTCTTCCTTTGATGCAAAAATTGCTATCATTATTGAATTTATGGATCTTAATGTTTATTCAATTGATAACTTACTTGGATCACTCATTACTTATGAGCAAGGAGTGAACCAACGGCAGCTTGATTCAGGTGAAAAGAAAAATTAGAAAACTATAGCCTTAAAGGCTAATGATTCTGACATTGATTCTTCTAGTTTTGAAAATGATAATATTTCTTTAATAATTAGGTAATTCAAGAGCTTTTAAAGAAAAAAGGAAAAACATCATCAAAAAAAGAACAGAGGTAAAGTTTCTTCTGATGTTATTTATTTTAAAATCAAGAAGCCTAGGTATCTGAAGTCTGATTGCCCAACTCTTAAAGCTAACCCAAACAAGGAGAAGAAACCTAAGTTTAAGAAGGGTAAGTAATAAACCCAAAAGTCTATCTAGGAGGACTCATCATCAAACTCCTCTAAAACTAAGGTAGAAGAGGATGCAACAAACCTATGCTTAATGGTTGATGATCATCTTGATCTCATTAATCAAGAAGAGGTATGTGAGCTTACCTATGACTAATTACTTGAAGTATCTAAAAAAATTCATTATTCATATAGGAAGCTCAAGAAATTACATCCTAGCCTCAAAGTTGATTTTTTAAAACTATAGAAAGAGCATGAAATCCTATGGAAAGATCATTCCATTCTAGATAGCAATTACATGGCTTTATTAGATGAATTTGACTCTTTGAATAAAAAGCATCTTGATTTAACTAAAGAGCATGATTCCTTAAAAAATTTACATGTTTAATTAGAAAATGCATACAAGAACTTAAAACTGCAAACTAAAATTTACAAATCAAAATAAATTTTTTCAAGGAAAAAAATCACCTTCACTTGAAGAGTTTCATAATCTAACAACTCAGCATGCATCATTCAAACCTAGGAAGAGGCACCATAACCTAAAAAAGACTAGTAAGTTATTTTCCTAGTGTTATATGTTTTTCTTGTAGCATGCTAGGACATATCTCCCACACTTGTCTCATTCACCACATATCTCCCACACTTGTGTCATTCACCGTAGAACACATTTGGTGTGGAGACCAAAAGTTTAAAATTCAAAGCTACACTAAGCATAGTATTTCTTAAGGAACTTCTCATTGCTGATAGCATTAGGTGATTTCCTTTACTATCAACTAGTTGTTATATGCCGCCTTCATAGACTATTTATATGATAAAAGGTCCTTCCCATGTTGGTTCAAACTTCCCCCCAATCTTTCATTGATCTAAGATAGGCCTCTGAAGAATCAAGACCTTGTCTCCTACTTAGAAGGTTCTAGGTCACACTAACTTATCATGGGCTTGAACCATTCTAGCTTTGTACAACTCTATGTTTTGTTGAGCATTGAGGCAATGCTCTTCAAGGCCTTTGAGCTCTTTTAATAAAAGTTATTTATTTTGTTTTGTTATGATTTAATATTATTGCAATCCTTAGGGAAGCAATTTGTACTTCCAATAGGAGCATGGCCTAAGATACATATATTAATATGACCAAAGTGGATTGTGTTGAGGTCCTATAACTTATCTTATAGGCCGACAAGGCTATTGCAAATATATGCCCAAGCATAGTGATTTTAATGATATCAAACATTACTATTTTTTTACTACTTCTATTCTTACATATATATTTTGTTTTCTATACTTACTAACTTTTCATATCCACAGTTTCAATTCCAATGCAAATCAGCTGAAGATTGGGTATACTAAGGGTTGAATCTATCTGTAATTTCATTTTAAATCTACTTTTTACCTTTCTTGAGTCAAGTCATGTATCTGGTGTACCCCAAGCTAAGTAGCCTTGCAAACACACATTTAGAGGGTGTGATTTAGTGTTTTTTTTTTTATAAACTAATCATATAGGATAATTTCAATCATATTAGATGATGAGTTAAAAATAGAACATTTAATTAGGGCATCCTTAATAATTAAGCTTCTTTAACTAATCATACTAGATGATTCAAGATCGTATAGGATGATTAGTTTAGATTGTGAAAAAAACTACAAATCATAATTTTGGTAATATTTTAATTTTCAAATTTTATTCTAATCATAAAGGATAATATGCATTGTCCTAGAAGATTTATGATAATCATACCAAAATTAATCAAGTGATTAGGGGTGTAATTATGATTAGATTGATAAATTATATCTTACAGGATGATCCACTAAGTTCCTACTAGATGATCCATTATATTTAATATGATGATCCCCTATCATCCAACATACAAACCATAATTTTCTTCTAATCATCCAGGAGAATTATATTGGATTCCCCGAGAGGGTTTTAGGATAAAATGAAGATCGCCACCTATCATCCCAAGTTGTACTATATGATCAATATAATATCTTGATCGAATTGTTCCAGATGATGGTAGGATCATATTGGATGATCTATATAAATACTTAAACATATCATACAGGGAAAAGGTGATCATCCTGACTAAAAGGGCTATTTCGTACTAATTGTATAGGATGATCTATCCATCATACTCGATGATCTTTATTGATAAGTAAAAATTTTGGGCTTCTTTTGAGGCTCTTTATTTATGCTCTCTCAATTATCTCTTGAGAGAATCTTTTGCTGTAGAGTAGATCTAAGAGAGAGCTTATAGAAGGAAGAGGGAGAGCTTGAGAGAGAGAGAGAGAGATCTTTTTGAGGGAATCATAAAAGTTGCTACAAGTGAGGTGTTCATCTTCTTATTTAAGTTGCTTCTCTAGTTTATTGGTGGTTATGGGAAGATCTTTATCAGCATTAGATCAAGATTCTCTGCCTACTCTAGGAGGGAGTGAAAGGATTGTAGGTTCTATTCCTTCACCATGTTGGTGAAGAAGGATTTTTAGGTTCTTTTCCTACTTTAGGAGGGAGTAAAAGGATTCAAGGCTCTCTTCCTCACTAGGTCAGTGGAAAGATTCTTTAAGGGCTTCTCTGCCTTATTTTGGGAGCAAAAGGAGTGTAACTTCTATTTAGAGTGATATTTTGAGAGGGAGTCTCCAAAGAGTGGATGCATGTAAGATTGATCGAATCACTATAAATTTTAGTGTGTTCTTTGTATTTACTTTTTGCATTTAACTTTCCATATTATTCTATGATTTGTTTTCTGATCAAAATCTCTGATTTTTGTTATTCATAAATTAATTTTGAATATGAATAAATTATTTATTTTAAAATATTCAAAATAATTTCAAAAATATTTTATTTTTCATTAG
>NW_021319262.1:616983-620079 GCF_001605985.2 Dendrobium catenatum | reverse complement strand
CTTGGTTTTCATCTGGACTAGTTGTTTAGATTTTAACACCCCTCAAAAACTTTCAAGTGTTATCAGAGTTGGATTCATAAGATCAAGTTTTTAAAAACCTTTGAATTAAGATTCATGTCTAACTTTAGAAATAGAAACACCGCGAAAGGTTATTTAATTACTAGATCACCTCTTTTTCATAATATTCCTTTTGATTTTTAAAATACTCGTATGCCCACCTTTTTACAACCAATAAATTATCATATGTGGATGCAAATTTAGGATGGTTATTCTATACCTTTTAGATTAGTAAATGGTGTGAAAAATAAATTTTCTTTTTCTGAATTGACTATTGATGATAGAGATCTTGCATAACTCAATATAAGATATATGAACTATTTTTTTCATGCTTTAAAATTTGAAGATTATATGCATGTTTCTACTTGTATAACTGGTAAAAATTTTGGGAGAAATTATGCATCACTTATGAAGGAACAAAGGAATATAAACAATATAGGCTAAACATTCTTCTTCATAATTATGAACTTTTTTGCATGAAACTTAGTGAATCTATTTTTGAAATGTATACTAGGTTTATACAGATTGTTACATCCATGCATGCCTTAGGAAGAGAACTCATAAATTATGAAAAAGTTGACAAGATTCTGAGATGTTTACCTTCTTCCTTTGATGCAAAAATTACTATCATTATTAAATTTATGGATCTTAATGTTTACTCAATTGATAATTTACTTGGATCACTCATTACTTATGAGCAAGGAGTGAACCAAAGGAAACTTGATGCAGGTGAAAAGAAATATTAGCAAATTATAGCCTTAAAGGCTAATGATTCTGTCATTGATTCTTCTAGTTTTGAAAATGATAACATTTCTTTAATAACTAGGTAATTCAAGAGCTTCTAAAGAAAAAAGGAAAAACATCATCAAAAAAAGAACAAAGGTAAAGTTTCTTTTGATGTTATTTTTTTTTAAAGCAAGAAGCCAAGGTATCTGAAATCTGATTGCCCAACTCTTAAAGCTAACCCAAACAAGGAG
Source organism: Dendrobium catenatum (assembly GCF_001605985.2). NCBI lineage: Eukaryota > Viridiplantae > Streptophyta > Magnoliopsida > Asparagales > Orchidaceae > Dendrobium > Dendrobium catenatum. The sequence continues at coordinate 619,045 of NW_021319262.1, read as the reverse complement.
AAGGGTGAATAAAAACCTAAGTTTAGGAAGGGTAAGTAAAGAACCCAAAAGACTATCTTGGAGGACTCATCATCAAACTCCTCTAAAACTAAAGTAGAAGAGGATGTAACAAACCTATGCTTAATTGTTGATGATCATCTTGATCACATTAATCAAGAAGAGGTATGTGAGCTTACCTATGACTAATTACTTGAAGTATCTAAAAAAATTCATTATTCATATAGGAAGCTCAAGAAATTACATCCTAGCCTCAAAGTTGATTTTTTAAAAATATAGAAAGAGCATGAAATCCTATGGAAAGATCATTCCACTCTAGATAGCAATTACATGGGTTTATTAGATGACTTTGACACTTTGAATAAAAGTCATCTTGATTTAACTAAAGAGCATGATTTCTTAAAAAATTTACATGTTGAATTAGAAAATGCATACAAGGACTTAAAACTGCAAACTAATTTTTACAAATCAAAATAAAATTTTTGAAGGAAAAATATCACCTTAACTTGAAGAGTTTTATAATCTATCAACTCAGCATGCATCATTCAAACCTAGGAAGAGGCACCATAACCTAAAAATAACTACTAAATTATTTTCCTGGTGTTAGATGTTTCTCTTGTAGCATGTTAGGACATATCTCCCACACTTGTGTCATTCACCGTAGAACACATTTGGTGTGGAGACCAAAAGTTTAAAATTCAAAGCTACACTAAGCATAGTATTTCTTAAGGAACTTCCGATTGCTGATAGCTTTAGGTGATTTCCTTTACTATCAACTAGTTGTTATATGCCGCCTTCGTAGACTATTTATATGATAAAAGGTCCTTCCCATGTTGGTTCAAACTTCCCCCCAATCTTTCATTGATCTAAGATAGGCCTCTGAAGAATCAAGACCTTGTCTCCTACATAGAAGGTTCTAGGTCACACTAACTTATCATGGGCTTGAACCATTCTAGCTTTGTACAACTCTATGTTTTGTTGAGCATTGAGGCAATGCTCTTCAAGGCCTTTGAGCTCTTTTAATAAAAGTTATTTATTTTGTTTTGTTATGATTTAATATTATTGCAATCCTTAGGGAAGCAATTTGTACTTCCAATAGGAGCATGGCCTAAGATACATATATTAATATGACCAAAGTGGATTGTGTTGAGGTCCTATAACTTATCTTATAGGCCGACAAGGCTATTGCAAATTTATTCCCAAGCATAGTGATTTTAATGATATCAAATATTACTATTTATTTACTGCTGCTATTCTTACATATATATTTTGTTTTCTTTACTTACTAACTTTTCATATCCACAGTTTCAATTCCAATGCAAATCAGCTGAAGATTGGGTATACTAAGGGTTGAATCTTTCTGTAATTTCATTTTAAATCTATGTTGCAACTCGGGCTTCCGAGTTTATGATTTTGTTGATAAAAAATAATATTTATTAATCTTTTATTTCTCCTGGTATTTGCAGTGCATATTTCTTTCTACGTCAACTAATATTTCAGGTACATCATGCACCGTTCTTTGAAGATTCAAGACTCAAGATTGCGTAGAATTGATCGTATTAAATGAGTCTGTTATTTTCATTTATTGAGTCAAGTCTTATAATGATGTATGTTAGTTTGTTGATCATGCACACAGAGGAAGCAAAAAATGATTATGAATATTTTAACTTTTCCGTTCATCGTACTGTAAGAATTTATTTAGTACTGTACGATCTGGTTTAATAGAAATAAATTAAAATATTTATTTTTCTTGAAAAAATTAATTTTGAATATAACTAATCGTAATGTACGATCAATACATCGTACTATACGATATGTTATAATTAGAAATCCTACCGTCCATTAAATTAGGCAAAAATATGAATTTGAACAGTTGTATAATAGTACTATACGATCATAATCGTACGGTACGATGTTTGAAATATTGCCTAAGTTAATCCTGAGATTATGCAATCAAAACGACTGAAATTTGTCATTTGGATCGTACTGTACTAACTGGATCGTACTGTACGAACTGGTCAATTTCTACACATCGTACTGGACGATCTTGAGATCGTACGGTACG
>NW_021319262.1:517112-616883 GCF_001605985.2 Dendrobium catenatum | reverse complement strand
ATAATCTCCACATGCGATAAATCAGTAGATTATAAAAAACGTTGACATGCAGGTTTTCCAGAAATCAAAAGGAATTGTCAAATAAGAAGGGTGTAATTGACATAACCTTCCGTAGTCTTACGATTCCCAGGTAGCACATGATCTAATTCAAAAAATTTCAAACTAAATTTTTGAATCCTGCTCTTGAAATTAACCACATGAAAGTCGTTAGGATGTTAGCCCTATGAACTTAGTCCAAGCTAACCAAGAGGGTGATGTATTTTAAAAAATTTCTTTTCACAAAGATAAAAATCCACATAAACCAAATCACACCACGAGAAAAAATGCGGAAATTAAAAGAGCTGAAGGCAAGAAAATAATAAACATAGGAGGATTTATAGTGGTTGTCACTTGAACCTACGTCCACCCTTGAGAGCACCCTCCAAGGATTGCACACAAAGACGAGCTCTCCTTAGCCCCCACGGCTAGCGTGAGAAGCCTCACCAAGAACTCTTTTCATCGCCCCGGTTAAGGCAGAGAATCCTAACTCCTTTTGCTTCCTCCTGAATGCTGGCCCTGAGCAACCACAAACAGGATGCTGACCCTTACCTCTACGGACACCGTTCAAGCGATGAGAAACTCAGACGAAGAAGAAGCGAGTAGCGAATTCCTTGATCAACCTGTGGATCCGCCTTCACATAAGCTTCTCCTAACAGGATCCTCTCTCTCTCCCTCTCTCTCTTTCTCTCCAAGGCACATTCTCAGAGTAAAGGCACAGCAACAAAGTTGTTCAAAAACACCTTGAAGCAAGAGCTCTTAAATAAGGAAGCTTCAAAGGCTCATTAAATTAGAAATTCGCGACAATATCGTCCAGACCGCGATATGGACATCGGGCCTGGCCTCAAGACAAACTTAAGAAGACTCGAGCCAGAGCATTCTCCCCTGAAAATGCAAACTGAGAATGATTTAAAATTGGCGATCGTTCAAAAGGCCATCTCACGATCGTCAATACCCGGCGAAATAGAGTTCAAACAGAGGGGAAAATGTCCAGTAGCATTCGCCCAGCATTCGAGCTGGCCTGATATTAAGTAAGGCATCCCTGACATGCAGTAATAAGGTTTTGGAAATAAATCATCCCTGGCCGATCCTGTGATCGTTCCAGAACGATTGATCGTAATTCAATCATTCTTAATTACTCCTGGGATGATGTTCTCTGATTTAAATTAAGGCATAATTTTTATGATTATCTCAGGCCGTATCAAATGTTCGTCCTGCCTGTATATTTAAAAAATACAGAAGATCCTTACTAATTGTCTATGGTGGAAAATATCATCACAGTCCGATCTATAATTGACGATGCCTTAATTAGAATTCATATTTAGACTTTTGTTGTTATGCCTGAAGTAGCCAGGATACGTAAATATCGTCCTGGCCGATATATGAGTAAAAACAGAAATTAATTCTCTCAAGTGTGTGTGTAGGTACTTAGCAACAGTCTCTTTGACCCATTACAAATATCAAGAAAATTATAGGGAAAAAGCCAAGTACAGACTGTCTCCAACCCTAAACCTACGCAATCTTGAACTGGCTTTGTTTGTCGTCCAATCTTCGATTCCTGAAAGTTTAGAAGCAACATGCAGTTCAAAGAATCAATAGTGTTTTTCAATCACAATCAAACATAAGTCATGAAAATATATTTGCAACAAGCGCAAGGATCGACATTATTAAAAGTGGAATAAAGAGTAAATATAGTAAGAATGTTAATATTTCTTCTAAGTTATTTATTTTAGGTGTACGAAACCCTGACATATGAAAAATATAAGTCCTAATATAAAAACACTTCATGTAAAAGAGAATGATAAAAATAAGTAATTGTATAATAAGAGCAAAAAGATAAAAAGAAAAGAAGATCTCCTAGGTAGACCTTGCTTCTAAATCTCAGACCAGGAACAAGATGCGAGCTATAAAGTTTTTTTAGTGTATTTATATATGTTTTTATTTTTTTTTCTTATTTGTGCTATTGATAATTTTATTTTTTATAGCTTTAGTGTTTGTTATTTTATGTTTGTAATTTTTTTTAATTTTCATGTATAATTTTATAAAACACTCTGATCATCACCAACATCACATTTCACTCATATTAGCATAAGAGAATCAATCACCCTCACATTTTTTTAAAAAAATAAAAAATTTAAATTTTTTACTAAAGTTTTTGTAAGTGATTTTGACTTCGCTAAAAAGTTAAAGGAAGAAATTGATCACTATCACTTTTCTTTCTACTGTCTTTAGTGTGTAATTTTTTGCTTTTTTTTTTTAAGCAAATATATTTAAATTAATAGTTGGACTTTGAAATTGAGATCTATTTTATCTTCATATAATAATATATCTCATATGAATAATTTTCAGAGTCCTTGAATAACTTTTCAAGTTTTCACTTTTAGGTTGTTATAGTTATCATATGGATATGATTCTATTTTGTGGTTTAATCTTCCTTACATTAGAATGTGAGTTCTTCTTCTCTTATATATGGAAGCTAATCTCATAACTAAGAGTTTTTAAATGTTTTAAAATGAAGTCATCTAGAAAAAAAGACAAGAAACATAAAATGAGCCCAAAAACACTAAAAAGATACGTAATGACCGCTAAGTAATTGCAAGATATACCAAAGTGAATCAAAAATCAAAGATGTGTAAAGTACAGCTGATAACTTAAAAAGAAGCACAAAATGAGCCCATAAAGAAATAAACTTTCTTCTCTTTCAAATCTTCAAATCTTAGAAGAATCCATGAGCCACTTGTTATTTTTAAACACTTCAATTTGAAAATAAATATTTGGGTTAGTTACTTTACAATATTATTCTATGACATATTTTTCTGAAGAGAAGGTTGAAAAGATCACTCTTCTTATCTAATTTCTTTTATAAATTAAATTTTTTAAAAAAAATACTTTAACATGTAAGGAGACTGAGCTAGGGTTAATAAAATTCAAATTTCTAACAATTTTTTATCCTATTAGTCAATTCATTTCTTACTAAGCTTTTCAATAAAATCAAGAGGTAACTTTCTCATTTCAACAATATTTGCTAAAATTAATTGATTCTTCTTAAATTTCACAATCACCTCTACCTGATCATGGATCCATATGATGTTTATTTTGTTATGTGTTATGTTCTATTTTTCAATTTTCTCTTCTTTTTTAATAAAGTCAAAGGGAGAGAATGTACTTGTCTTGTTTTACTTGTGTTTAAGTTACATATGCTCTTCTTATATAATTATTAGTTTATTTGTTATTTAGGTTCTAAAAGTTTTTTATTTATTTATTTAATTAAAAAAAAGGAGGAAAAAAAACTTTTTTGATTTCCCTTATTTTTATTATAACTATCTTAGTGCGAGAGCTATTAGGAGAAAATAGTTTAAATTTTGTATATTCAACCAATAATGTTTGTCATCATCAAAAAGGGGAAGATTGTTACAACTCGAGCTCATGAGTTAATGTTTTTGGTGATAATGAACATTGTGGCTCACATGCTTATGTCTATTTATATTTATAATATGTATTTGTTTGTGTGTGTACTAATATTTTAGTAATATCATGCACCATCCATCAAAAATTCAAGGTTCAAGATTAGTAAAATAGGTTATGTTGTGAAGATTTCTGTAATAGTCATTGATGTATTATTTATTTTTTGAGTCAAATCCAATAAGGGTGTATGCTAGCTTGGTGACCATGCACACACACTCAGGAGAGTGAGAAAGTTTCAAAACTAGATATTTAAATTTTGAACTAATCATTATGTATAATTTTATAATATTATTTGATTATCTCTTCTAACTAATTGTATTGGAAAATTTATATCATTCAGGATGATTAGTTATGATCATGAAAAATAACCATCAATCATAATTTAGGCAATATTTTAAATTTTATATTTTATCTAATCCTCTAGGATGATATACATTATACTGGAAAATTTATAATAATCATGCTTAAATTGATCCTATGATTACGGGACTAATTATGGTTAATTTGTTCAATGTGATCATTTAGGATGATCAATGAAGATTATAATGGATGGCCTGAGAGGTACATGGGATGATACTTAATTGTCCTAGAAAAAATACCATAATTTTTCTTCTAATCATTCAAGACGATCCTCAATATCATACTAGATAATTTGTACACATAGAATTGAGTTTATTTGGATTTTTAAAGCCCTCTATTTAAGCATATTATACTAGATCATCCTGCAATCATACTGTATGGTCTTTGATGACAGAATTGAGTTTTTAGTTTTTTTAAAGCCCTTTATTTAAGCTTTCTCCAAAGACATTATAAGTGTCTTTGTCATGCATTGAATCTTTATTCTACTAGAGAAAACATGAAGAAAGAACCTTGAAAGGGAGAGAAGAAAGGGTGGAGTTTGAGTGAAAGAAGATCCTTGTATATTTCAAGGGAGTGCGGAGGGGTTTTTACATGATTACTCTTGCAAGCTTGCATCTTAGTAGCATCATATTCATGATTTATCTTGAGGGAAGTTTTGAGAACAAGAATATTTCTTGGGTGTCAAAAGACCCAGCTACTCCACTGCACCAGGGAAGCTGAAAGTGATTCAGGGTTGTCTGCCACACTAAGCAGGTGAAAAGGAGTTCAGGTTCTTTACCTCACTATGAGGGTGAAAAGGATTCAAGGTTCTCTACCTATGGAAGGAATATGGTCCTCTACCAGACTAGGTCAATGGAAGAGAATTTATAAGGGCTTATCCACCTAGTTGTGAGGACTAGAGTAGAGACACTATAGTGATAGTGATAGTGGGTGACTCCAGTGAGTGGATATATGTTATGGTCTAACCAAACACCTATAAATCTGAAGTGTTCTTTCTAATTTTCGTTTATGTAGTTTAATTTTCTACATTTTATTTTTTATTATAACTGCATGGTTAAAAATTTGTGATTAATATTATAATTTTTTGATTAGATTATCATCACCATCTTTGTAACTTTTGATAAGTGTTCTAGCTTCCATATAAAGTGATAATATTACTTCCATATTTGTTAGCCTTACGGATAGTTTATTAATGTCTAACAAACTTCAAGGACTTTCAAGATGTATTAGAGCACTCTCACTTGGGACATCCTGGATGATATCTGTGTATGATTATAAGAAAAACATAGTTTTTCATCTAGGACAATGCAAGATAATCAAGTATATTTCCATCTATCTCTCGAGTCCTCGAGTACGATCATCACCAATCATCCTAAACAATCACACCAATCTTCCTATCAAATCTAATTGAGTAATTTTAACATAATTAATCCCCTAATTATATGATCAATTTAGGCATGATTATCATAAATCATCCAGGATGATACACATCGCTCTATACGATTAGAAAAAAAATTAAATGTTAAAATATTGCCTAAATTGTGATTAGCAACTATTTCTCATAATCTAACAGATTGTCCTATGTGATATGGAACATAAAGTTAGATTTTTTTAATCACTCTTAATTAATAGAGGTTCCTTAATTAGGGTTTTAAATTTTAACTAATCATCTAGCATAATATAAATCATATTGTATAATGAGTTTAAAAACTAGAAATTACACTAACTCACCAATTCACTCCCTTGAGTGTGTATGTGTATAGTTACTCAGCTTATTATCCACAAGATATATGATTTAACTCAAGAAACAAAAAAAAATACTTGAAATCAAAATTACATACATACTCAACACTAGTCTACCTACTCTTGAGCTAATTAATATTACAAGTGAACTTGTGGACCTAAAATGTTAGTGAGTAGGGCAACAAAATAGATATGCAAGAACAATAGTGATAAGAAAATAATAATATTTGTTATCATCAAAATTATAGTACTTGGGCCTAAATTTGTAACATTGGTCAACTAAGTTGATTTAGGGCATGAGTTTGGGCTTAACAAGTTTGATTTAATCAATAGACTTTTTTGACCCTTAAGGTGCCATTTGGTAAACCAAGTTTACATAGGGATTGAGTTTGAGTCCAATAGGTTCAAAATGATAATTTGTGTTCAATGGAAGTATTCCCGTGCAATGGTGAGACTATTTGGATTGAAATAACTATTAAAACCCTTAAGGGACATTCTTGATAAAATAGGTTGATATGGTTAACCAAGCTTGATTAGGGTTTAGAGTTAAGTCCAATGCACTCTTAATAATGTTTAGAATGCATTAGAGGATGTTCCAGGGTTTAATTTGACTCGGCCATGTTGAAGTTTAAAGGAAACTTCAATTTTACTCTTAAGGGGCATTTTTGGTCATTTTGACCCTAAGTTAATTCGGGGTCAAATAGGATCTACCAAAAAGTAGTTAAATGCTTACCATATAATAATCATCATTTTGAACATGATCAAAGGTCTTAGGGAAGGTCCCAATGTTAAAATTCAAAGGGTAAAGGGTCCAGTGGCACATGCTATAAATATTTCAAGATTTTGCATAAATTATAAATAAATTTAGTTCTTAAGGTTAGAGAGCTTAGATTTATCTGAAATTTGGAGGGTAGACCCTAGAGACATATTTAATTAATATGCAATTGATAGATCATTAATTGGGGGCATTTAACTAGGTTTTTAATGATTAAAAAATCACTTAAAAAGGGCTTTATGACATAGGCCTTTAGCTCTAGATTTTAGCCTAAATTTATGGGTTTGTTCTGTATTTTTGATTTAAATGATTGAAATTATGTTATATAATTTAATCATAGTTAATTGATTAGTTTTTATTTGTTAGATATATTTAAATCTTGATTAAAAATTGATTTAGAATAATTGGAATCTTGAATGAAGATTAATTTATACTTAATTGAACATTGATTAAAGTTTGGATTAAAAAAATCTTCAATTATTAAAACTTAAATTTATTTAAGTATGTATATATTAAGGTTTGGAATGATTAAAGTTTTAATTGATTGTAGTATGGGTTAAGGTCAAGATAGAGGTTTAGATTAAAGTCTAGATTATAGTTTTGATAAAGGTCTATATTGAATTCTCTATTAAGGTTTAGATGATTGTTAATGCGGTGCATGTTAACCATCAGATCAAATGATAGAATTCTCAATTGGTCCTAATGACCTCATTCAAAAATGAGGTCAATAACTCAATTTTTTGTGGATTATATTTATTCATCGCCAATTATACTATAAGATAATCCAAGCCATTTCTACTAATCATACTAGACAATGCTTCAAATTGTATTAGACGATCAACTCAAATACTTGTACTGATGGTACAATACCTTACTCTTCATACAAAACTAATAGGGCTATTGTGAACTAATCTTAATGAACTATTAGTGTCAACAAAATTAATTTTTTAGGGTTTTTAAGCTTTTTAATACGACTTTGTAAGAGTCTTTTGGGCATTCATTGAGTGTTTTCCTCTGAAGAAACCTAAATAAGAGAGCTTAGAACTTGGGAGAGAAAGGATGGAGTTTATAAGAGTGGGAGATAATCCTTATAGCTTTTAAGGGAGTGCGAGAGGGAAGTCCATACGGTTACTCCAACAAACATGCACCTGAGTTACTCCATATGTCAAGAATTATCTTGAGAGAATCATTGGAAGAAGACCTCTTTGGTGTCAAAGGACCTGACTACTTCACTGCACTAGGGATTGTGAAAGTAATTCTAGGTTATCTTCCTTCACGAAGAGGGTGAAAAAGGATTTGAGATTCTCTACCTTCACTAGGAGTGTAAAAAAATTCAAGGTTTTCTACCTTTACCATAAGGGTGAAAAAGGATTTGAGGTTCTCTGCTTTCATCATGAGGGTAGAAAATAATTTCAAGTTCCCTGCTTCACTAGGAGGGTGAAAGGATTACAATACTCTATCACATCGGGTTAGTAGAAGAGATTTTGTAAGGGCTTCTCTACCTAGCTATGTGGGATAAAGGAGAGTCACTAAAAGTTTAGTGCTATACTTGGAGAGTACTCCGAGGAGTGGATGTAAGTCATGGTTTGTTTGAACCACTATCAGATTCTTATGTGTTTATTCTAATTTCTTATTTACCACACTTTACTTTCTTGCATTAATGTTTATAATAATTACTATGTAGAAATCTATGATAGTTAATTTTTTGTGCTGATTAAACTATTATCATATCGTTATAACCTTTAATAAGTCTATTTACTTTCACATGAGGTGCTAGTTTTTACTTGCTTTTCTTAATTATTTGAAAATACAAAAAAAAAATTTATCTTTAAAAGTGAGTTGTTAATTTTTTTAAAAACTACTAATCTACCCCCCCCTAGTGTGATTAGGGACAATTCATTTAGGCTTAACATCCTACATCAAACTTTTAGGGACAATAGAGTATTTTGATTTGCACGAATGCTAGGTAAGGGTTGAGGTGAAAAGATTTAAATAGGAGTCCTGGTGAGTTAAAAAGGTAGCTCGATTAGGCATTAGTGAACTCATTCAACAAGGTGGATTCAAGGTATTTAACTAGAAACATAGCAATTTGGGGTAATTTGGGTGATAAAAACTAGGTAACAGCAAGTGCTGGTTTAATATGGAGGTGTGGTTAATCAAGGTCCATAAATATGATAGGTAATTTGGCATTGTTTTATATATAGTGGATGTTGGCTCAATTCAAAGTGGTTTTGACAACTTTAGGCTACCTTAAGTCTTGACATAAGTCAAACCAAAGGCTAGGCTGATAATGGGAGATGCATTGAACATAAGACCACAAAATGCAAGTGTTATCTAGTCTTAAGGGAGCCTAGGTTAAGAAATGTATCAACTTTAGTGGTTTTTAGCACTTTGGGCTAGCACAATCCCTAGCCTAAGTTGACCCAAGGGCTAGGCTAACTATGGTAGGTGTGTTGGCTCATGGGGGACCCAATGCGAACATTTGGTTGATTTTATTTAGATAAATGTAAAATTTTTCTCATGAAGATCTCTTCTTGGAAACTTGGATCAAACCATATGGCTAATCCAAGTGAGACCAAGGTTGGGCCTTCAAGGAGATCCTCTTAGGGACCTAACGGATCACCCTGTGGGTTTGGATTAGCTTGGCAAATCCTTGGTTAAAGGATTTTAGATAGATTAAAATGTATGTTTATTTTGTCAAATTTGGTTGAGTTGGCCAACCAGGTTAATCTAGGGATAAGGGTTGGGTCCATTGAGTTTGGATTGATTATGTGAACTCAATGGGAGTGGTATTAAGTGATGAGAAAACAATTTGGATTGAAATGAATGTTTTATAGGTTAAAGGGCACTTTAATCAACTACTATTGACTTGGTCAACCATGTAAAACCAATGCTCTAGTTTCAGTCCAATGCATTACAAATGATATTTAAATTAGATTAGAGGAGGTTTCATGTTTTGATTTTGTTGGGCTATGTTGAGGTTTATAGAAAATTCTATTTTTACTCTTTAAAGGGCATTTTAGTCTTTTGGAACCCTGGTAAACTTGTGTCCAACAAAATATAGTTTTATGTTCAACAAGTTATAACAAGGTTTATGGACATGTTTAAGAGTTCAGGAAAGGTCCCAAGGTCAAATTTCATAAGGTGGACAATCTAGTGGCATAAGCTATAAATATTTGAAGATTTTGCAGCCTCTAGATTTCAATTGACTTTTTAGGGTTATAAATCTTAGAACGGCCTCAAATTTTTAGGTCTAACCCCACGGACATTACTAATAAAAATTCAACTATTGCATCATGACTTAAGGGTCATTTGACTAGGTTTTTAAGTGATTTAAAAATCACTCAAAAAGGGCTGGCTCCTTAACCATGAATTCCAGTCTGGAATTCTGGATTTGAACTTAACTTTAGATTTGATTGATTGCATTTGATTTATCCATGCCAATCCTAATTAATTAGAAGTTTGCAGGTGATTGGATATTATTGAAGATTAATTAAAGATTGATTGAAGGGTAGAAGATTGGCAACTTGATAATTATTAATTACCAGGTGTACATATAAAAGTATGGAAGGATCCTGATGACATTATACAAAAATATGGTCAATAAATGGACCCCTAATACGTATAATATAATGAATTTATATACACATATTGGTGTTGACTGAATGAAAAGGTTGAATCTAGGACTTTGATTCCATGGAAAGGAATTAAGATTGAATTAACACTAGGGTGGTGCCACAAAAGGCATATTTGATTGCTAGCGATCTAATCATAACAATAAAAAGAATAATTACTCACATCTAACCTTAAGGAGAAGAAAACTAGAGTGGTGACACGAAGTGAATGTTCCATTACTGTTTGTGTTTGAAAAGTTGAGTTTAAAAAGTTAATTTTCCTTAGGAAATCTTAAAATTGAACTTAAATTTTAATTTTGAAATTGAATACACCATAAAAAAAGATATACTACTTTGAAAAGTGGAAATTAGGGGTTTTAATGGAGTTTAGACTTAGAATTATAAATTACATCTCAAATATCATAGTCAAATTTAGGAGAGAATAATATGTGACTTATTGTAACTCGAGCTCATGAATTTTATGTTTTTTATGATAACAAACAATATGACTCACATTCTTATTTCTACTTGTATTTGAAATATATATTACTTTGTGTGTGAACTAACATTTTAGGAACTCTATGCACCATCCAACGAAGATTTAAGGCTTAAGATAAGGTAGAATAGGTTATGTTGTAAAGTTTTTTATAATATTCATTGATGTATTTTTAATTTTGTGAGTCAAGTCCTATAAGGATGTATGTTTGCTTGGTGACCATACACGCATATAGTCAGGGGAAGTGAGATTGAGTCTAAACCAAAAGTTCAATTTTTGAACTAATTATACTGTATGATTTATATCATAATATACAATCAGCTCATCTACTTAATCGTATTGGACGATTTAGATCATCCAGGACGATCAGTAATAATTATGAAAAATAGCTACAAATCCTAATTTAGGTAAGATTTTAAGTTTCATATTTTATTTTAATCATCCATCATGATGTACATCTTACTTAATGATCTATAAAAATCTTGCCTAAATTGATTCTATAATTAATTAATTGAATCTATTTAATTATTTAATATTTTGATCATATTGGATGAGCTGGATCATATTATATAATCAATATAGATGATTTTGGTCATCCCATATTTTGTTCTGGTTGAACTGCAAATCAATTGAACAAATAACCATGATGATCTCAATATCATACAAGATGATATGTTCAAATACTTGAACTGATAGTACATGGCAATGCTAATTGTATTGGTTAAAAAAGCTATTTTAAACTAATCGTACTAGATTAAGTTGAGATCATACTATACATTCTTTGATGTAAGAATTAAATTTTTAGGGTTTTTCAAAGCCCTCCATTTAAGCTTTCTCCAAAGATATTATAAGTGTCTTTGTCTTGCATTGAGTCTTCATTCTTCTAGAGAAATTTGAAGAGAAAGCCATTAAAGGGAGAGAGAAAAGGTTGGAGCATAAGAGGGAGAACATCCTTGTGGGGTTCAAGGGAGTGTGGAGGGGGTTTCACATGGTTGCTCTGACAAGATTGCTCTTAGTGCCATTGAATTCAAGATTTATCTTGAGAGAAGTTTTGGAAAGAAAATGATCACTTAGGTGTCAAAGGATCCAACTAATCCGTGGATCCTTTGAGACCGGGGAAGGTGGACATAATTTTTTAAGGGCTTCTCTATATAGCTGTGAGGGCTAAAGGAAAGTCACTAAAGGTTTAGTGCAATACCTAGAATGGGAGGTTCAAGTGATTGGATATAGGTAAGGTTGTACAAAACCACTATAAATCTTGTGTGCTCATTCCTTTTATTATTTTCACACTTTATTTTTTGTATTTATTTTTATGATAATTACTTGGGTGAAATCTTAGATTTATCTTTTTGTTATGAATGTAATTTGCTTCCGTATAAAATATATATAAAAAAAATTATTTTGGTAAAGAAGTTTTAAATATCTAAGTCCCCCCCCCCCTCTTGGTTGTTCTTGGGTCTAGTTCTTTATGGTTTAACAACCACTCACAAACTTTCATGACCCTAAAGGGTCAAAATAGAGTTTGATTAATTATTTAACTTCAATAATCTAAATGGGCTAAACTTAATTTCATATTTAAAGTAACAACAATGAATGATATATCTTCCCAAGGGAAGAAGATATCATCCGTTGTCAAATATTTTAACATGATGGTAATGATCATCATTAATTTTAACTTTCCCAAAGAAGATTAATTGAGTTTCAAAAAATAAATTTCAAAATATATCTGGGTTCTAAATCTCTTACAAGATCAATCCCTGGTAGTTACATCGAAAGAAACTGGAGTTTCCTACAAAAATTCTTGATTTAAATAACTATAAAAATTTTATATTAAGTTTTTTACGGAGTGATACCAAAACAAGTGAGGTTGGAAATCTCAAATTTGATTGGATCAAAGTTTGAGCACTTATTTCTATAGGTTAAAGGAGAAAAAGTAAAAGTCGCTTTGGGATTCTAAAATAGTTCAGGACTTCCCTAGCCTACCCTATGAGTTGGGCTTTAAATTTTTAATTCAGTGAGATTTGTTTAATTCAAGTTATCTTTATATTAGAAAGTTTAGATTATATTCTTGGAGGTTGGTGTCTTATAATTTTGATTATGCCCTGGATCCTAAGTCTAATTTGGGAAATTGACACTAGTAGCCTAAACCTAGCTAATATAATACAAATCTGTACTTACCTCTACATTGATTTGGGATTCAGCTAACCATTTAGGTGATTTAAAAACCATGAATCCAGTCTTTTTATGAAAGAGTGATTTGATGTTAATTATGTTTTAAAGAGTTAGGGCTAACATCTATAGTCGATGCTAAGTGGCTCCTTAAATTATATAGGGCGATCATGCTTAAGAAAATGTAATTAAAGTTTTAGATAATTATAAAAGTTTTTTTTAATATAATGTTTGCTAATTCACTCAAAAAAGCATGAAATATATATGAAGTAATTTTTGAAAAAGGCTTAAAAATTATTTTATCCTAGAGATTACATAACATCCCTTTGATAGAACTGTACCCTAATAAGTAAGGTGGTCTACCAGAACCTGCATGTGAGGATGTAGCTAACAAGGAGGAGAAAGTAATAATATGTATATATGATGAATCTCGACCTTCCTGAGCTTACTTCTTATGTCGTTAGGGTTTCTAGGTGAGTGTAAAACTTTATTTAATTTTGAGTAGAAAAGATTTTATATGTAAATGGGCCTCCAGTCATATTCAGACTAAAACTAAATCAACATGCAATAAAAAAAGCTAGAAAAGTAGATACTTCTTGTGAGAAATAATTTAAATAAATTTATCAAATCAATTAAATAAATAAAAACTCAAGATCTATAAAAATTAAAAGTGGCATGAAACCACTGACAATAACCTGAATTCTAATCCTTGGACCAATGCAAGTGACTTTGAGTGGGATACTCTCTGTCTTCACTTCTTCATCCTTCTACGAGCTCCTTGGATTTGCCAGATCTGGATATGCAAATGAAAAGAAACTCCTCCCAAAAGGGTTTTTTTTTTCTCTTTAGATATTTAAGTTACCCTAATTTGAATCTCCAAATGGAAGAGAAGTCTCCCCTAAGGGATGTTCTCTCCTCTTTGGATTCTAAGTTGGATGTAGTGTCCCAACTCAAACACTTTCACAACACTTAACTTAATCAAATTATATTACATTTCAACAACAAAAGGAAATTCTAATTCACCCACATGTTTATTCTAAGCAATTATAATTAAATCATTCCAAGAAGTTATATAATTAAATACTCAAAAAAATTTCATAATTATGCTTAGCCAAGCTTTTTTAATGTTTAAGGGGGAATTTAGCAAATTTATACCTATAGAATATTTGTCATTTTAAATCTTTTAAATTTACCACCTTAATTTTGGCTTGCATGAGCATAGCCACCTGAAAAAAATTTTAGGAGCATCCAGATCATTTTAAACCTAAGGGTTATCACCCATACATTAATTTTTAAATTGCATAAGTAAATAAATAATCACATTAATCAATCAAATCAAATAGCATGTAGGGAAAACCATAAAAACCTCAGCACACAATAGCAGAAAATTAAACACCAGCCTAGCATAGATCAAAAGTTGGTTATCCTGGAAAACCATTTAAAGTGTGCGCATAAGGTTGTGTGGCTTGGATATGTCGTACATCGGGTAATTGATTAAAGTTGTCTAGAGTTTTTATTTTCTGAAGGCTTAAAGAGGTTTTGTATTTAAATTTAAGTATTAGTGTTTTAAAGTAGAATCTAAAATATATTTTAAGTGTTGAATGATTAATACCTTTATTTACACCAAGGCCGTAAAGTTTATTTTACCTTTCTTGGGGCTAAGTTAATATCCTCTTAGGCCCAGGTTACCTTTTAGTAAGTGATACTAATTAAGTGAATTAATTTATTGAAGATGAAAGGTTGATAAATTTTAATTAAACAAATTGATTACTGGTTTGAATGATCAAAATTAATAATTTTTGGAATTTAATCCAAGTATTAAATTTTAACATTTTCTTGGAATTATTTAAATGCATTAATTAAGGGGTCAAAAGTTAACTTTTTAAATTAAAGTGCTTTCTTGATATTGGATAATTTTCTAAAATACTAGATCTTAAGATAAGAAATTAGACCCTATGTTTGCTAGAATTGAAATTTTCTACATTAAGATATGAATTTTTTTAAGTTTTTATGTAGTTTAAAACTACGGTTTAACGGATTGTTGACTTTATGACTATGAATTTTTTTCCGGTGATTTAACCTTTTAAAATAAATTCTAGACCTTAAATGGATTTTAATGAATTTGACTTTGAATAATTTGGAACATTTGAAAAAATACTTATGGATTTTTAAAGTTTGATTAATTAATGGAATCTTTAAATTGCTTAACTTGATGGCTTTAAGGGTTTTAATCCAAATTGACTACAAAATTTCTTAAATCACCCCTAAAGGTCTAGAATGAACCAAGAAAGTGTTCACAATTGTTTTAAAAAATTTTAGAAATTTTTTTTAATTTTTTTAGTTAAATAAATTAATTAAATACTAATTATCACTAAAAATTAGATTTAGGCTCAAATTAAAATCAATTGGTGAGGCTTTTAATTTTCTTAGGTTGAGGATGTAATTATAAGCATTTTAATATATTATGTGAATTTTTAATATTTAATTTGAGTTAATAGTGAATTAATTAAATTTCTAAGTCAATTTTAAGGGTCAAATTTGGTTTGCCTAGATCTTAAACTAAATAGATCTCAAATTCAGTGAAATTTGAACCACGAGTTCACTTGATCTTATGGTCCAAGCCCATTGAATTTGGATAGAATATGGATCTTCTATGGTGTTAACCAAACAACTAAAGTAACCCTAGGGTTACCTTCAAATAATTAACGAGAGAGATATAGACTAGGGATTAAGATGAAATTGAAGGATAACTAATCCTTGCACTAAGCATAATTAACACACCAAAGCACTCAGCCTAAATCTCATTTGAGAGGAAGTTCAGGTTAAGTTAAATTTAAGGGTCAAACCATGATGCTTAAACCTAAATAAACCCTCACATGCCCTCAATCAAATAAAATAGGGGAGATAAATTTTGGACATGTCAAAATCATGCCAAAAATTGATATTTCAATATTTCAAGCTATAGTGAACTGTACTTAAGGTATTATTACAAAAGTTACCCAAGAACAATTACAAGAATTAACTAAATTGTATGCATATTCAATGCTTGAAACCATAGGGATTTTATAGGCCTCCTAAAACCCTTTCTAATGAGCCTAAATTCACTTAATTTGGTTAAGTGTGTGAGGAGTTATAATTTTTTTTTAAGTTCGGTGTAATTTTGATTAATCAATTAGGAATAATCAAGTTAGCTATGCACTTTACACTTGAGCAAGACTTAATTGGCTAGGAAATTATTTGCAGCTAACTGGATAATGTAGGCTTCATCACAGTTGTCATATTATCGATCAAGCTGATATAATTTAATGTGCCCAAGCACCGTGACATCTTATTAGAGCTATTGATCTAAATAATTGGCTCTTATTATATATTCAACCTTTTGCTCATTAATGTAGCCGTATGCACATTCTAGTATGATCCAAGGGATCATGCTGATGAAACTTCTCCAAAATTTATAGAGAGCATTAAGGTAGTACAAACTGCTAATCTAATGCTCAACTTCTAATGGTTTAACAATTTGCTTTAAACTTGACCACCACTGCCTAAATAGAATCTCAGGATCAAGATTTCACCTTTGAGAAAGCCCTAATAAATGAGATTTTTATCAAGAATCTTCAGAGTATGAAGGCGAACAGTTCTCCTTCATGTTTATAGTTGGAGGATCATTGAGGTACGACATTGAGCAGAGGGTGGAAGAAGAACTTTGAAGTTCACTCAAAATAGGCTCTAAGGGGGATAGAAAGCTTGAGGAAGCTATAGGATTTATCAAAGAGCTCTGAGGATAGAATTCAAAAAGTTAGGAGCGAGTGACGTGGATTGAAATGGGATGCCCTTTTCAAACCATTATCAAGGCCTTAGACCACTCGGATGGAACTAGTGGGTGGCCAAATGTCTACCAACTAGATAGGGAAGCTTCTTTGAGTTCTGTTAGCTTAAAACTAAGAAGCTTAGAATCTAGTAAGCTTTGGATGAGCCTTGACATAGAAGGGACCACTAGAGCTTTCTTCTATTTTCTCTGCTCGTAATCAGCTACTAGCTGGGTTATGTTGAGTTTGAAAGGCTGCTGAGAATCTGGTGAGCTTAATGAAAGAGTGAAATGAGATGGTCCAACACAATTCCATAAGATGGATCAGGTTGACCCAAACCTATATGGTTTACATTAAGTTGGGTGCAACCTGGATCGAGCCATCACCTGAGCTCGATGGTGGATATGCATATGGTCAAGGAATTCCTAATGGTAGTGGAAATTTGATATTGGCCTGTGGTGGGAATTGACTTAGTTCAAAGTTATTTTAACCACTTTAGGCTAGCTTATGTTTTAACCAAAGCCAACCTAAGTGTTGGGCTGACAATGTGAGGTGTCTTAAACCTAGGGCCACCTAATACAAGTGTCAATTTGGATAGGTAAAGACTAGGTTAGGAAATGGCTCAAGTCAAGGTGGTTTTGACCACTTTAAGCAAACCTAATTCCCAGCCTAAGTTGACCCAATGGTTGGGTCAGCTATAAAGATGGATTGGGTCATGAGGGACCCAATATAAGCATTATATTGATTTGGTTTGGTTCAAGGATAGAATTAGATCAACTATGACTTATCTTGGTCACTTGGGTCAAGCCATATGGCTAACCCAAGTTTATCCAATGCATGGGACTTCAAAAGGGATCTCTTAGCGAAATCGTATGAGTCAAGAATAACTTAGTATTGCCTTAGTCAAAGGGTTTGACTGAGATAGGGGTATAAGTATGGTTTTGTCAAACAAGGTTGACTTGGTCAACCAAGTTGACCTAGGTTAATAGTTAAGTCCATTGAGTTCGTATTGATGATTTGAACTCAATGGAAGTGTTCCCAAGCCAAGAAGACTTCATTTAGCTTGAAATAGCTATTTAAATCTTTTAGGAGCTTTATGGTCAACCTTAGTTAATTTGGTTAACCATGTCAAAACAAATGGTGTGTTTGAGTCTAATACATTCTTAATGATGTTTAGGATGCACTAGAAAAGGTTTCAAGGTTTGATGTTGTTAACCCATGTTGAGGTTTAGGGAAAAGTCTAAAAAACTCCTTAAAGGGCATTTGTGTCATTTTGATCCCTTATCAACTCTAGGTCAAATTAGATTCATCAAACTACAATTTATTAGTGAACATGTTATAACAAAGGCTATGTACTTGGTCAAGGGTCTTGCAGAGGATCCCAAGGTCAAGATCTATATAATGACAAGTCTAGTGGCATAGATGATAAATATTTAAAAGTTTTATAGCATTTGGAAATTAATTTCATTTTATATTAATGAGCGCCAAATTGAGCTCAAATTTGGTGGGTTGACCTTAGGGACATGTATGATAAATATGTAATTGATAAATCATGAATCATAGGTTGCTTGGTTGGATTTTAAGGTGATTGAAAAACCATCCAAAAAAGATTTCAGGACCTTGATCCTTAGCTTAGGATTTTGTTTGGAATCCTTAATTTGGACAGGATTTGAGTTTGAATAATTTAATTTAAATTATCCAAACTAATTACAAATAAATGGATGATTTTAGTTGATTGGATATAATCTAAAGCCTGATTGAGGGTCTGGGTTGAAAGTTTGGGTTTAAAGGCTGGAGTTGATGATTTGATTAAGAGCTAGATTGACATTTTACTAGGACCTATATGGTTGACAAGTAAAAACTTATTAATCATCAAGTCACCAAGGAGGAATCTAGGCAGGTCTTGATGACCACATATAAAAATGAGGATAATTACAACTAGCTTATTTAAACTTGAATGGGAGATTGATTCCCAAATATAAAAAAAAACTATGATGGTGCCACAAGGGGTTTGCTCCATCACTAGTAGATCTAATCTTATTGAAATAAAGCATGATGACTCATATTTAATCTTTAGGAAAAGAATGCCAGAGTGGTGCCATAGAGCCTGTGTTGCACAACCAATGGATGGTCATATGGAAAAGAAGCATGATGTGGGGACTTACACTTAACTATAGAGGTCTGAAAAGGTTTGAATTGATACTAGGGTAGTGTCAAAAAGGGTGTACTCTACCACTAGAAAATCTAATCCTAAGAAGGAAAGCATGATGACTCACATCTAACCTTTAATAAATACAAGCCAACGTGGTGCCATGAAGGGCGTGCTCCACCACTAGCATGTGGTCGTGTGGGAAGGAAGCATAAGGTGGGGACTCACACCTAACCATAGAGGACCAAAATTGAAATTAATACAAAGATGGTGCACAAAGAGTATGCTCCACCACTAGTAAATCTAATCCTAAGGAAATAAAGTGTAATGACTCACATCTAACCTTGAAGAAAAGAAAAAAAAAACTAGAGTGGCGCCATAGAGGGCATGCTCCACCACCAATAAAATTGAATGAGACAGGGATATTGAATCCTAAATGAAGAAACTAGGATTGTGACATGAAGGGCATGCTCTATCACTAGTAGTTCTCATACTAAGAAAGGAAGCATAATGACTCATATATGTCTTTAAGAAAAAGAAAGAAATTATTTTCTTTTTATAACTCAAAATTCACATAAACTTGATTCAACTTGATTCAAAACTCAAAGATATTTTATAAAATTAAAAGTCAAGCTACATTAAGCATATTATTTCTTAAGGAACTTCCCATTGACTGATAGCATTATGTGATTTCCTTTACAATCAACTAGTTGTTATATGCCGCCTTTGTAGACTATTTATATGATAAAAGGTCCTTCCCATGTTGGTTCAAACTTCCCACCAATCTTTCATTGATCTAAGATAGGCCTCTGAAGAATCAAGACCTTGTCTCCTACTTAGAAGGTTCTAGGTCACACTAACTTATCATGGGCTTGAACCATTCTAGCTTTGTACAACTCTATGTTTTGTTGAGCATGGAGGCAATTCTCTTCAAGGCCTTTGAGCTCTTTTAATCAAAGTTATTTATTTTGTTTTGTTGTGATTTAATATTATTATAATCCTTAGGGAAGCAATTTGTACTTCCAATAAGAGCATGGCCTAAGATACATATATTAATATGAACAAAGTGGATTGTGTTGAGGTCCTATAACTTATCATATAGGCCGACAAGGATATTGCAAATTTATGCCCAAGCATAGTGATTTTAATCATATCAAATAATATTATTTCTTTACTACTGCTATTCTTACATATACATTTTGTTTTCTATACTTACTAACTTTTTAGATCCACAGTTTCAATTCCAATGCAAATCAGCTGAAGATTGGGTATACTAGGGGTTGAATCTATCTGTAATTTCATTTTAAATCTACTTTTTACCTTTCTAGAGTCAAGTCATGTATCTGGTGTACCCCAAGCTAAGTCGCCTTGCACACACACATTTAGGGGGTGTGATTTAGTGTTTTTTTCTTATTTTTTATCTTATTTTTTGATAATTTCAATTGTATTAGATGATGAGTTAAAAATAGAACATTTAATTAGGGCATCATTAATAATTAAGCTTCCTTAACTAATCATACTAGATGATTCAAGATCGTATAGGATGATTAATTTAGATTGTGAAAAAAACTACAAATCATAATTTAGGTAATATTTTAATTTTTAGATTTTATTCTAATCATACAGGATAATATGCATTGTCCTAAAAGATTTATGATAATCATGCATAAATTGATCACGTGATTAGGGGTGTAATTATGATTAGATTGATAAATTATATCTTATAGGATGATCCACTAAGTTCCTACTAGATGATCCATTATATTTTATATGATGATCCCCTATCATCCAACATAAAAACCATAATGTTCTTCTAATCATCCAGGAGAATTATATTGGATGTCCCGAGAGGGTTTTAGGATAATATGAAGATCGCCACCCATCATCCTAAGTTGTACTATATGATCAATATAGTATCTTGAATGAATTATCCCAGCTGATGGTAGGATCATATTGGATGATATGTACAAATACTTAAACTTATCATACAGGGAAAAGGTGATCATCCTGACTAAAAGGGCTATTTTTTACTAATTCTATAGGATGATCTATCAATCATACTCGATGATCTTTATTGATAAGAAAAAATTTTGGGCTTCTTTTGAGGCTCTTTATTTAAGCTCTCTCAATTATCTCTTGAGACAATCTTTTGCAGTAGAGGAGATCTAAGAGAGAGCTTATAGAAGGAAGAGGGAGAGCTTGAGAGAGAGAGAGATCCTTGTGAGGGAATCATAAAAGTTGCTCCAAGCGAGGTGTTCATCTTCTTCATTAAGTTGCTTCTCTAGTTTATTGGTGGTTATGGGGAGATCTTTATCAGCATTAGATCAAGATTCAATGCCTACTCTAGGAGGGAGAAAAAGGATTGTAGGTTCTCTGCCTTCACCATGTTGGTGAAGAAGGATTTTTAGGTTCTTTGCCTACTTTAGGAGGGAGTAAAAGGATTCAAGGCTCTCTTCCTCACTAGGTCAGTGGAAAGATTTTGTAAGGGCTTCTCTGCCTTATTTTTGGAGCAAAAGGAGTGTAACTTCTATTTAGAGCAATATTTTGAGAGGCAGTCTCCAAAGAGTGTATGTAGGTAAGATTGATCGAATCACTATAAATTTTGGTGTGTTCTTTATATTTACTTTTTGCATTTAAATTTCCATATTATTCTGTGATTTGTTTTGTGATCAAAATCTCTGATTTTTGTTATTCATAAATTAATTTTGAATAAACATAAATTATTTATTTTAAAATATTCAAAATGATTTCAAAAAGATTTTATTTTTCATTAGGACAATTTTTTTAAATAACTAATCCACCCCCCCCCCCCTTTGGTTTTTATAGGACATAGTTCTTTTAGATTTTAACACCCTCACAAACTTTCAAGTGGTATCAGAGTTGGATTCATAAGATCAAGTTTCTAAAAATTTTGAATAAGATTCATGCTAACTTTAGAAATAGAACACCGATGAAATTATTTCATTACTAGATCACTCTTTTTTGATAATATTCCTTTTGATTTTTGGAAACTCGTATGCCCACCTTTTTAACAACCAATAAATTATCATATGTGGATGCAAATTTAGGATGTTATTCTATTCCTTTTATTTAGAAATGGTGTCAAAAGATAAATTTTTTTTCTTGATATTGAACTATTGATGTAGAGATCTAGCATAACTCAATAAATAGATATCCTGAGCTATTTTTTTCATGCATTTAAAATTTGAAGATTATATGCATGTTTGTACTTGTAAACTGGTAAAAATTTTTGGGACAAACTTATGCATCACTTATGAAGGAACAAAGGAATATTACAATGTAGGCTAAACATTTCTTCTTCATAATTAATGAACGTTTTTTGCATGAAAAACCTAGTGAATTCTATTTTTGAATGTATATAGGTTTATACAATGTTTTACAGTCCATGAATGTCTTAGGAAGAGAATCATAAATTATTGAAAAAGTTTGAAAGAGTTATGAGATTGTTTACCTTCTTACTTTGATGCAAAAAATTGCTAATCATTATTTAATTTATGGATCTTTAAATGTTTATTCAATTGATTAATTTACTTGGATCACTTCATTACTTATTGAGCAAAGTAGTGACCAAGGCAGCTTGAATTCAGGTGAAAAGAAAAATTAGAAAACTATAGCCTTAAAGGCTAATGATTCTGACATTGATTCTTCTAGTTTTGAAAATGATAATATTTCTTTAATAATTAGGTAATTCAAGAGCTTTTAAAGAAAAAAGGAAAAACATCATCAAAAAAAGAACAGAGGTAAAGTTTCTTCTGATGTTATTTATTTTAAAATCAAGAAGCCTAGGTATCTGAAGTCTGATTGCCCAACTCTTAAAGCTAACCCAAACAAGGAGAAGAAACCTAAGTTTAAGAAGGGTAAGTAATAAACCCAAAAGTCTATCTAGGAGGACTCATCATCAAACTCCTCTAAAACTAAGGTAGAAGAGGATGCAACAAACCTATGCTTAATGGTTGATGATCATCTTGATCTCATTAATCAAGAAGAGGTATGTGAGCTTACCTATGACTAATTACTTGAAGTATCTAAAAAAATTCATTATTCATATAGGAAGCTCAAGAAATTACATCCTAGCCTCAAAGTTGATTTTTTAAAACTATAGAAAGAGCATGAAATCCTATGGAAAGATCATTCCATTCTAGATAGCAATTACATGGCTTTATTAGATGAATTTGACTCTTTGAATAAAAAGCATCTTGATTTAACTAAAGAGCATGATTCCTTAAAAAATTTACATGTTTAATTAGAAAATGCATACAAGAACTTAAAACTGCAAACTAAAATTTACAAATCAAAATAAATTTTTTCAAGGAAAAAAATCACCTTCACTTGAAGAGTTTCATAATCTAACAACTCAGCATGCATCATTCAAACCTAGGAAGAGGCACCATAACCTAAAAAAGACTAGTAAGTTATTTTCCTAGTGTTATATGTTTTTCTTGTAGCATGCTAGGACATATCTCCCACACTTGTCTCATTCACCGTAGAACACATTTAGTGTGGAGACCAAAAGTTTAAAATTCAAAGCATAACATACATGCATTTCATTATTCTTTCCATAAGATGGTATCCAAACCGATTTGGGTTCCCAAATCTAACATTGGATGATTTTGTAGATGCACTCTCATAGAAGGCCTCATGAGAGCATGTTGTACCTGGACAGTGAATGTTTAAGGAATATGACTAGAGATACAAATCAGTTCATTTATTTATTGACCTACTTAGCATAAGACAACTTTGTGATAAAGATTTTAGCATTAAATTTTTGTCTGCCAGCTGCATGATTAGCTTAAATGGAAATAATGTGCTGCAAGGAAGATTAATTTTTAATATTTACATGCTTTATTTAAACTGTATTGAACCTACTGCTTCTTTTTTCCTAAAAATTGTTGTTGGTAAATGTTTGTTATGACATAGAAGATTGTATCATTCAAGCATGAAAAGCTTTTGAAAAATATTCAGAAGAACTTATTGAGAGGAATTCCAAAACTAGAGCTCACAAAAGTCCACCTATGTGATGCCCATCAATTAGGAAAATAAGTCAAATCCTCTTTCCACTCAATTAAAGACATAACACTAGCAAACCCATAGAAGTCCTACACATGGTTCTCTTTGGATCTGTCAACACTACAAGCTCAGGAGGGAAAGTCTTTAGGTATGTAATTGTTGATGATTACTTAAGATTTACATGGGTTAGATTCCTATCTCATAAAAGTGAATCATTCAAGGAATTTAGATCTATCTCCACTTAGATTTAGAGGATGCTAGGTTATGAAATTTTGACTATTCATAGTGATCATGGTGGAGAATTTGAGAATGAAAATTTTCAATCTTTCTATAAGAAGCAAGGGATAAACCATAACTTTTCAGCTCCTAAAACCCCTCAGCATAATGTGTTAGCTATATAAAATAACAAGACCCTAGTAGAAGCTGCTATAACCATATCAGTTGAATACTCACTTCCTAAATAGTTTTGGGCAAAAGTGGTGAATATAGCCTATTATTTTCTTAATAGGGCGAATGTTAGATCTAAGCTGAACAATACACCCTATGAATCTAAAGGGTAGGACACCCAACGTTTCTCGCCGTCCTGTCTTTGAATGTAAAGTGTTTTTCTAAATAATGGTAAATCTCTACTAGGAAAGTTTGATTCCGAGTCTGATGAAGGAGTGTTCCTAGGTTACTCAAGTGTTGAGAAATCCTATAAAGTTTTTAATAAAAGAATACTAGTCGTTAAGGATATCACTCACATTATATTTGATGAATCTGACAATTTTGGAGGGTCTAAAGTAGAAGAAGAAATGGTTGTAGAAGCCCTATTTGATGAATTTTGGATCCTACCCATGCATGAAGAGTTAAATCAATTAAGAAGGAATGAAGTTTCAGATGTTGTTGAAAAACCTAAGGACCAGAGTATGGTTGGAACTAAATGGGATTTCAAAAATAAAATAAATGATTCTAGTGTAGTTGTGAGAAATAAGGCAAGATTAGTGGCTAAGGGGTATAATCGAAAAGAAGGGATTGTCTTTGAAGAAACCTTTGCCCCTGTAGCTAAATTGGAAGCCATTAGGGTGCTACTAGCCTTTTCTTATTTTATGGGATTCAAACTATACCAAATGGTTGTTAAGAGTGTCAAATGGATGTTAAGAGTGTCTTTTTGAATGGGGTAATAAAAGAAGATGGGTATGTTGAACAATCTCTGGCTTTAAAAATTCATAATTTCCTAATAATGTGTTTAAATTAAAAAAGACATTAAATAGACTAAAACAAGCACCCAGGGCATAGTATGAAATGCTAAGCACATTCCTGCTAGAAAGAACCTTTGTTAATGAGGAGCGTAGGCACCACCCTATTTCTAGAAAACGTAGGAGATGAACTACTAATTTTTTAAATTTATATTGATGATATTTTTTGGATCTTCTAATAAACATCTATGTGATGAATTTTCAAAAATAATTAGAAAAGAATTTGAGATGAGTATGATGGGAGAACTGACTTACTTTTTAGGATTTAAATATGGCAGAAGGATAATGAAACTATCCTTAGTCAATCAAAATACATTAAGGACATTCTTAAGAAATATGAAATGTATAAAGCCAAGTCAATCAACACTGCCATGAGTTCCACTACTAAGTTAGATAAGGACTCAAATGGAAAATCTATTAATCAAAAGAAATATAAAGGAATAATTTGATCACTTTTTTTACTTGACTACTAGTATACCTAATAAGATATTAAGTGTTTATCTCTGTACTAAATTTTAGTCAAATCTAAAAGACCCACTTGATTGTTATTAAGAGAATTCTTAGGTATCTATTAGGAACTCCATACTTAGGAATTTGGTATCCTAGGCATAGCACCTCCTTTGAAATCATAGGATATTCTTATTCAAATTTTGTGGGATGCTGTGTTGATAAAAAAATCACTTTTAAAATATGTGAATTCATAGGATAGTCCTTAGTCTCTTAGTCCAGTTAAAAATAGGATTCAATTCTCCTGTCCACTATTGAAGCTGAGTACATAGCCTTAGGAAGTTATGTGGCCCAAGTCCTTTAGTTAAAGTAATAAATTATGGATTTTTGATTACCTATAGGCAAAATTTTAATCATATGTGATAACACTAGTTCCATATGTATTTCAAAGAACCCAATCCAAAACTTTTAGACCAAATACATTGACGTAAGGCACAACTTCATTAGGAATCATGTTACTAAAGGAGACATAGAGCTGCACCATGTAGCCACTAAAAACCAACTTGCTCATATCTTTAAAAAACTCTTAACCTTTGAAACATTCAACATCTTAAGAACTAGATTAGGTGCAATAGATATTAATTCTTGAAGTTTTTTATTTCTATTTATGATATTTTGTTTTTGTTTTATTTATATGTTTATTTATTTTTATGAGCTTCTATTTTATGTTCTTAATTTTCTATGGTTTTTCATTTGAG
The DNA here is from genome assembly GCF_001605985.2 of Dendrobium catenatum. Classification (NCBI taxonomy): domain Eukaryota; kingdom Viridiplantae; phylum Streptophyta; class Magnoliopsida; order Asparagales; family Orchidaceae; genus Dendrobium; species Dendrobium catenatum. Next base: position 590,799 of record NW_021319262.1, on the reverse strand, counting down.
GTTTATTTTTTAAAAAAAAGGGGAATCAGGTCAATGCTCATTCCTAATTTTGAATACTGAAATAACATTTTTTATTGCTTTTAGCTTTAGAAATTAGTAAGCAGAGATTGACTTCTCTAAATCAATTAAATGAAGAAAATTTGATTATTGTCACTCTTCCTCTAACTCCATTAGTGGTGTATTTTTCTTTTTGAAGAAAAATCTATTTCAAATTAAAAGTAAGATTTCAAAATTGAGATATATTTTTATCTTCCTATAGTAATCTATCTCTTATGAATGATGTTCAATGTCATTGAACCACTTTTACAAGTTTTCATAATGAGGTTGTTGCATCTATCATATGAATATATATCTATTTCATGATTTAATCTTCCTTATATTAGAGGGTGAGTTCTTCTTCTCTTTTATCTTGAAGATAATCTCACAACTGAGAGTCTTTAAAGATTTTGAAAGGAAGCCAGCTCGCAAAAATGATTAGAGGCATAAAATGAGCCCATAATAAAACTGAATAGATGCATAATAATCATCAAATATTTGTAAGATATGCCCAAGTGTATCAAAAATCAAAAGATGTGTAAAGTACTACAGATAACTGAAAAAGAGGCACAAAATAAGCTCACAGAAATAATCTACCTTTTCTTTCAAAACTTTAAATCTTAGAAGAATCCATTTGTCACTTGATATTTTTAAACACTTAAATTTTGAAAATCATAAATTTTTGTTGATTACTTTGCAAATATTATTCTATCAGATATTTTTTTGAAGAGAAGGTTAAAAGATCACTCTTCTTTTCTTTTTCTTTTATGAATTAGATTTTTGCTTAAAAAGATTTTTAACCTGTGAGGAGTATGAGCTAGGATTCACAATATTAGTTTTCTACACTTTCTAGATTTTAGCATTGTTAATTAATTTCTTGCTAATTTTTAATCTACTCACATAGAAATTTATCATTTACTAGAGTTGATCGATTAAAAAAAATCTCTTTTATTTTGTTTTATCACTATTTTTTGTTTAGTTTTTTGTGTTATTTAATGTTTTTATTTTTTTTCATTTTAAAATCCTTCTAATTATCAAATTCTATGTAAAGAACTTTTTTTTTTGTTTGCTCACATTATCCAAGATGATCAATATCATCCTATACGATCTTAATAAGAATACACCTCTCCAATCACAACACATCCAACGATAGATCTGAACCAATTAGTGGTGATCATACTCAATGATTCTCATTTTGTCTTTTATGATCCACGTGGTAGAAAATGTTTGATGATTTAAAGGTTATTAGGCCAATCCATTATTACAGATCATCTCAGATGATACACCTATTTGTCCTGTACGATCCAATTATTTAAGGGTCATATAAGTTGACTCCTTGGGACAATCGTTCTATGTCTAATAGTCTAGTGTGATGTATGATTGTCCTGTATGTTAAGACCAACTTTTTTGACTGGTCGTCTAGATGAAATTATTGCACTTTATCATCTTTGATGATCTCATGATCATCTTAGATGATCGTCTCAAATCTATACAAAATAGCCTAACTCCGTGGTCTTCTTCACTCCAGTTCTCCAATACTTCTTCCTTCTTTAAAATCTAAACTTTTGCAATGGTTGTTGGTAAAAATCTAGTGCATTCACAGGAAGCTCTTCCACGAGTGTTATCAATTCTTGGTGTACTAAAGCATCTGATAAAGCTGCTTACACCCGCTATAAATCTAATGGGATTAACCCCTCAAAATTTGTCAATCAAGAGGCTTTGACCTATCAGGTACTAGATTTATTTGCTTGCACCACTCTTGGCTTTATTTTTACACTTACTTTTATTTCAAATTTAAACTACTTTTTTAATTCTTTACTAGTCTCCACCTAAATTCTTACTTTACTACACTCTAATCATATATTAATAGATGTCCTATTGAAATCACATATCAGGATTTCTATGAATTTCTTCACCAATCCACCACTGGAAACAAAATACATATTTTAGCTTCAAATCCTAAGTTTAATTGGGTCCCTACTAATACCCTTCTTAGATAATTAATGCCCCCTATCATGACTCTGCAACCCGCACCTTAGTGAATGATGTCTGAACCATCTATCACATTCTTCACATCTATATTATTCACAAAGCTGGGGATCAGATTCATATTACTCTCATCCTATCACTCACCACATACTACATAAGGGCACGTTAAGATTTTTATGTCGCTGATATTCTAATCTGTTATATTGAATATTTAACTAGCATTAGGGATCCCAGCCATAAAAGAAAGCCACCACCACCACCTCCACCTGATCAAGGTTCTTCTTTTTCCTAGTTTGTCTGTACTTTTATTTCTCTATTTATACTAGTCTTCCTTTATGTACTTTATTCTATTTAGTGTTTTCTTCTCCTTTTTGTGATGTCAAAAGGGGGAGTAATGTGTTGTTTGTAATTTATTTGTTGCTTATGTTTTAGTGGAATTTGTCTTGTTCCATTTTTGTTCTTTCTTACGACTCATTATACCTTTTAAAAAAAAAAGAGAAAAAAATCCTTACTTCGAAATTTTTTCTAACAATAATATTTGTCATCATCAAAATGGGGGGATTTTTGCAAATCCGGGGACAAGCAAAATGATTTTGATGATAACAATTATTATTATTATTTCTTGACTATTATTATTCTTTCTTATATGTTTTATTTTCCCTACTTATTAAATTTTCATGTTCATAACTTCAATTGCAATTAAACTCAGCTCAAGATTGGGTAGACTAGGTTTGAGTCTATCAATATTTTTATTTTTAATATAGTTTTTACCATTCTTGAGTCAAGTCATGTATCTTATAGACCTCAAGCTAAGTAACCTTACACACACACACATTCAAGTGGAGTGATTTAGTGAGTTAGTGGTTTTTCTATTTTTTGAACTAATTATATAAGATAATTTCAATCGTACTAAAAAATCAGTTATAAATAGAAATCTTAATTACGACATCCCTGATAATTAAGCTTACTCAATGAATCATATAAGATGATTCAAGATTGTATAGGATGATCAGTTTAGATTGTGAAAAATAACAACCAATCATAATTTAGGTAATATTTTAATTTTTTAAATTTCATTTTAATCATACTAGACGATATACATCATCTTGGATGGTTTATAATAATCATGCCTAAATTGATATGATGATTAGGGGGGTAATTATGGTTAGATTAATCAATCATATAATATTGGATGATCCACTAAGATCATATTGTGTGATCTATTATATTTTGTAGGATGATCCCCTATTGCCTAAGACTAAAAATCATAATTTTCCTTTAATCATCTAGGAGAATTGTATTGAATGTTCCGAGAGGGTTACAAGATGATATAAAGATTGCCACCCATCATCTCATGTCATAATACATGATCAATATAGTATCTTGAACTAATCATCCCGAATGAACATAGATCCATATTGGACAATCCATATAAATACTTATATTGATCGTGTAGGTCAATGATCATCCTGGCTGAAAGGGCTATTTTGTACTAATCATATAGGATGATCCATCGACATTACTGGATAATCTTTATTGGAAAGATAAAATTTTGGCTTCTTTTGAGGCTCATTACTTAAGCTCTCTTAAATATCTCTTGAGACAATCTTTTACTATGGAGGAGATTTAAGAAAGAGCTTAGAGAATGAAGAGGGAGAGCTTGAGAGAGAGAGAGAGAGAGAGAGAGAGAGAGATTCTTATGAGGGGGAGTTTTAAGGGATTCAAAAAGTTTGCTTCAGGCAAGGTGTTCCTCATCTTCTTCAAGTTGCTTCTCTGGTTCCTTGGGGGCTCTGGGAAAATTTTCATCAATATTAAAACAAGGGTCTCTACCTAATCTAGGAGGGCGTAAAAGGATTCCAGCTTCTCTTCCTTCACCAGGTGACTGAAAAAGGATTTTTAGGATTTTTGTATACTCTAGAAAGGAGTAAAAGTATTCATTGTTGTCTGCCTTATCAAGTTGGTGGAAGGATTTCGTAAGGGCTTTCCACCTTATTATGGGAGTAAAAGGAGAGTCACCTCCATTTAGAGCAATACATGGAGAGGGAGTCTCCAAGGAGTGGATGTAGGTCAGCTTAATCGAACCACTATACATTTTTGTGTGTTCTTTCTATTTACTTTTGCATTTAAATTTTCCATTAATCCGTGATTTGTTTAATGATCAAAATATATGATCTTTATTATTATTAAAGTTTTTTTTCCTCATAAATCATTTATTTTAACATATTCAAAAATATTTCAAAAGAATTTTTTTTTCATTAAGAAACTTTTAAATAATAATTCACCCCCCTCTTTATTAACCACGTGACTAATTCTTTGAGGTTTAACACCTCTCAAAAACTTTCAAATGTGTCCACCAACTTCTCGTCCCCCATTAACATTTGTTGTCATCCAAGCCTTTTTGATGATTTGCACTAGGGTTTTATTGAAGGGCTCAGCCAAGCCATTAGCCCATACGTAGTATATTATTGATCATCTCCAATCAATACCATGATATTTTGTAAAATCATTAATTTTGTAGACTTAAATATGAACTTATTATCGGATATGATCCTATACGGTATGCCAAATTGATATACGATAAGGACATTAAAGAATTTCATGACAAGGTATAATGTTATATTACGTAAAGGAACTACTTACGCCTACTATGAGAAGTAATTCATCACAGCCAAAATAAAGTGATTACCCTTTATAGAAGGAGGGTAAATAGGCACAATAATATCCATTCCCTAACTCTCGAAGGGCCATGAAGCTATCATGGGATACAACATGTTAGGCAGTTGATGTAAAACCACACTATAAACCTTACATTGATGAAAACATTTTACAACATCCATATAATTGTCAATAATCATAGGATAATAGTATGAAATCTTTTTATTTTAATTTTTATATTAGGACTTTATTAATCAGCACTGTATAGTCCAGTATGGATGTCATTCATAATCTTCAAGCCCTCTCATTTATCTTGACGATGTAGCTACATCTGATCGAATAATTGACAATATAGAGTATTGTTCACAAGTATATATGAGAGGGAACATATCTTGACTTGATTGGCAAGGGACTTATGATGAGGAAGCTTTCCTTCATAAAGTTAATCAATGAGTGGTTGTCTCTAATATCCTTCTTCATTGTTCGTTGAAGAGGCACATAGGACCTAAGAATGATTCTTGCTGATATGGAGTATTCTTTTGGATAGTCAAATTTCTTTGCAAGCTTTATTAAGGCATCTGTTGAGTCTATTAATTAGGTTGTTAAGCCTAAGTGAGTGTCCCAAGGCTACCAAGAGGGGGGGGGTGAATTGGTAGTTTAAAAAATTAAAATTTAAGACCCCTTTTTTTTTTAATTTTGTAGAAAAAGATTTTTCAACCACAGAGTTTTTAAAACTGAAATAGAAAGTGCGGAAATGTAAAAACAGTAAAGTAAATGACACCAGATTTATAGTGGTTCGGTCTATAACCAGACCTACATCCACTCCTCAGAGACACTCTCTGAGTATTGCACTAATACCAATAGTGACTCTCCTTTTGCACTTATGAGGGGGAGTTTTAAGGGATTCAAAAAGTTTGCTTCAGGCAAGGTGTTCCTCATCTTCTTCAAGTTGCTTCTCTGGTTCCTTGGGGGCTCTGGGAAGATTTTCATCAGTATTAGATCAAGGGTCTCTACCTAATCTAGGAGGGAGTAAAAGGATTCCAGCTTCTCTTCCTTCACCAGGTGACTGAAAAAGGATTTTTAGGATTTCTGCATACTCTAGAAAGGAGTAAAAGTATTCATGGTTGTCTGCCTTATCAAGTTGGTGGAAGGATTTTGTAAGGGCTTCTCCACCTTATTATGGGAGTAAAAGGAGAGTCACCTCCATTTAGAGAAATACATGGAGAGGGAGTCTCTAAGGAGTGGATGTAGGTCAGCTTAATCAAACCACTATACATTTTTGTGTGTTCTTTCTATTTATTTTTGCATTTAAATTTTCCATTAATCCGTGATTTATTTTATGATCAAAATATATGATCTTTGTTATTATTAAATTAGTTTTGCTTCCGCATAAATCATTTATTTTAACATATTCAAAAATATTTCAAAAGAAAATTTTTTCATTAAAAAATTTTTAAATAATAATTCACCCCCCCCCCCTCTTTATTAGCCACGGGACTAATTCTTTGAGGTTTAACACCTCTCAAAAACTTTCAAATGCGTCCACCAACGTTTCATCCCCCATTGATAATTGTTGTCATCTAAGCCTTTTTGATGATTTGCACTAGGGTTTTATTGAAGGCTTCGGCCAAGCCATTAGCCCATAGGTAGTATATTATTGATCATCTCCAATCAATACCATGATATTTTGTAAAATCATTAATTTTGTAGACTTAAATATGAACTGATTATCGGATATGATCCTATACGGTATGCCAAATTGATATACGATAAGGTCATTAAAGAATTTCATGACATGGTATAATGTTATATTACGTAAAGGAACTACTTACGCCCACAATGAGAAGTAATTCATCACAGCCAAAATAAAGTGATGACCCTTTATAGAAGGAGGATAAATAGGCACAACAATATCCATTCCCTAACTCTCGAAGGGCCATGAGGCTATCATGGGATACAACACGTTAGGCAGTTGATGTAAAACCACACTATAAACCTTACATTGATTAAAACATTTTACGACATCCATATAATTGTCAATAATCATAGGATAATAGTATCAAATCTTTTTATTTTAATTTTTATCTTAGAACTTTATTAATTAGCACTGTATACTCTAGTATGGACATCATTCATAATCTTCAATCCCTCTCATTTATCTTGATGATGCAGCTACATCTGATCGAATAATTGACCATATAGAGTGTTGTTCACAAGTATATATGAGAGGGAACATTTCTTGACTTGATTGGCAAGGGACTTATGATGAGGAAGCTTTCCTTCTTAAAGTTAATCAATGAGTGGTTGTCTCTAATATCCTTCTTCATTGATCGTTGAAGAGGTACATAGGACCTAAGAATTATTCTTGCTTATATGGATTCTTCTTTTGGATAGTCAAATTTCTTTGCAAGCTTTATTAAGGCATCCACCATAAAACTTCTTCCATAGTGAATAATATTCATAATTACAATAGGAATATACTCGAGCATGTGATTGGAGTAATGATGGAACTTTAAAAATTCTAGATTTAAAATCTTATAGGTTCCTAAAATCTGGTTGATAATCAACGGAGAATCACTAAAGATTTTGATTTTTTTATAATCATCAGTATTACAAGTTCCAAACCAGTTATCAAAGTTTCATATTCACCTTTATTGTTTGTGTAAGGTTCTAATAAGTCATAGGAGAAATGTATCATTTTTTTGTCCGGTGTTATGAAAATAAGGAAAATTCTAGGTTTTTGGGAAATAATAATTCTCTAAGTATTACCTCACTAGGAGGATGTCGCACCATTAAAACATAATTTCCAGACATGATCACTAGATTCCTCAAAACTCATTATTTATTCATCAGGTAAATCATCATTTAGAGAAGATTTTGTAGGCAATCGGTGTACAACAAGGAAGTAAGCAAAGAATTGCCCTTTCATAGTACATAGACGAAAAAAAATCACCTCAAATTGAAGTAATAACACAGACCACAATGTTAGATGTCTTGACAATGTATGTTAGGTCAGAAGATATTGTAATGGCTTGAATCTTGAAATCAAACTTACCTATTGTAAAAATATGTAAAGTCTTAGCTTTTGGGCCACAAAAACTAAAGCAATACAATGTTTTTCAATGGAAGGGTACCAAATTTCTATAGGGAGAAGTTGTCAGTTCATGTAATAGAGGGCATTTTCTTTTTCCTCACTGACTTGAGCCAATTGGGCACAAAGTGACTCGTCCATAGCCACGGTTTAGATAATAAGAGATTTCCTCGGAATAGGGTTTTCCAACACTATTAATTAGTAAAATATTACTTGATATTGTCAAAGGCACTTTGATATTCCTTATCCCATATGAATTTGAAATCCTTTTAGCCAATAAAAAGAAGGGCTGACACCATCCAGATAGATGTTAGATACACCTCCTTATATATGCTAGTTTACCTTGAAGGGACCTTGGATGAGTAAGGCTTATAGTAGAAGACATATTAAAGATGGATTCAATTTTAATGGTATCAATTTTGATTTTACGGTGCATAACTAAGAAGCCCAAGAATGCTCCTGAAGTGATGTCGAAAGCACACTTCAAGGGGTTCATTTGGAGGTCACAGTGTGCAACCGCTAAAAGATGATTCTTAAGTCATACATGTGAGCCTCTTTGAATTTTCTATTAATGACCAAATCATTGATGTAACATTCAACTTAATTATGGATTATTTTATCAAAGATTTGGGTCATGGCTCGCTAGTAGGTTGCACCAAAATTTTTGAGATCAAATGGAATCACCTTATACCAAAAGATCACTATATAGGTTCTAAATGTAGTGTTTCTCTCATCATATAAGGCCATCTTGATTTGGTTATAATAAGACAAGCCATATAAAAAGGAGAAAATGATATGCAAAGAGGAAACGTTTACCATTAGCTCAGGTATGGTTATAGGAAATTCATCATTGGATATACTTTATTCAGATCTATATTATCAAAACAGATCTGAATATGATTGTTCTTCATTTGAACTAGTATAACATTGGCTACCAAAGAGGAATATTATTCCTATTGAATAAATCTGACTTCAACCAATTTATTGATATCAAAAAAGACTTTAAGCTCTATTTCTATACTCATGTATAGAGGATCTTGTTTAAAATGAATTGCATTGTTTCAAATTCCAAGTTTATGAATTTCTATGATAGCGAACAAGCCAAGAATTTTTTTATATGACCAGACGAAGCAGTCCCTAAACTCAAGGAGAATTTGAATTAGGTTCTTAGTGTCACTCTCACTAAATAAAGAGTTTATGAAAGTTGGGTAAGGTTCATCCTCTATTTTATGGTTATTTTCTTTAATCTATTTAATTGTCAATTTAATTTCCTCTTCAAATTTTCAGGGTACATCCCAAATATAAGTTCATCAAGATCATTTGATGTCTCCAAACAAAGCCCATCAAGGAGATTAATGATTTCCATAGGGACCTTTTATGTTTTAGGATGATTTTTTATCACCAGATAATATTTTTCATCATCAAATAAACTAATAGTACCAAAGCTAATACCACAGGTAAAATTTCTTTTATTTTTTGCATGCTAGAGGCTCTCATGGTATCTCGCATGGCCCTTGGTCCATTGATCCATCATGAGACTTTAGAGACCTAATTTTTATGCACACAGGAAAGTAGCTGAGAGGTAATTCAAATAATTCATTAAAATCTTCCTCCTCGTTGATTATATGATCTTCCTTCCTTGAGCTGGAGGAGCTAGGAAACAGTTTTGGACTTTCCTTACTTCAACAGTTAAGTTAGGAGAATCATTAACTAATAGCTCTATAACCTTGTTAGCAGACAATGGAATTTAGGTCAAGGCATCAATTCTCCTACTCAACTTTTTATAAATAATTAGTTTAAGCTCATCACTTTGAGCTTTCAAAGCATCACCCTTTAGGTCACTAGCTTGTTCTAAAGTGAGATCAAATTTAGAGGAGGATTTATCTTTTGATAATTAAAATGAATTCTTACACCTCTTACTTTTGGTTACTCAACAAAACTTGATTCAAATCAATGTACATCAAGAGCGTTCTTTTATAAAATGAAGTACAACCATGACCATATGCAATTCAGACTATTCTCCTACCTCTTTGAGATAAAATGTTTGGAGGCCTAAATATCATGCCATCGATGTCATCTTCACTCTTTGATTATTGATTTTTTTTTTACTTTTATCTTTTTCTCATTTTAATTTTGACTTTATTTTTAGCTTTGCTCAATTTCTCTCTCATATTTAATTGTGATATTACCATTAAGAAACGTAGAGGACCCTTTAGGTCCATAGTATGCAGCATCCTCATAGAACTCAATCTCATAAATAGAGAATGATTACATAACATCCTTAATCACATATTCAATTTAATCTTATCAGTACTTGATGCATTGGTATTACTCATGGATCTAAGGCCAACCTAGAAGTGTGTTCAAGAATATTGTCGAATAAATTATATGAAATTTGACTTCTATTCTCAACTCTCCTATTTCTAAAGGAGTGTGATTGAATTTAAAGCTTTTTCACCCTTCTTATTGAACCTGTATAACACCATTTTATCATTGGTGAGCTTACGTGTGTCCACCTTAGGTATGCGAGAGTCTTAAGTTCATCATATTGATCGATGCACCCAGATAAATAAGAAATATATATAACTTAAAGTTTCCCACATTTATAGTGATGTAAAATGGGTGATTATGATTGACAATTATTAGAAGTAAATCCTCATCGAAAAATGTTACCCAAGGAATTTCTTTAAAGTAGAGAGCATTGTCTTGTGAAGTTGAAGCTAACTGAGCTAAGAAAATCTCATGGTCTAGAAGTTCTTTGATTAAGGGTTCACTCATCTCCTTTTAGAGGATGAGGGTGTCTTAGATACTCAACTTAGCCGATAACTTCCTAAGATGAGCTAAGGTGTTGTAATCGATCTTGAGAACATCTGGATTGAGACCCAGATGATTGGAAGGAAGAATTGATTATTGAGGAAGAGTTTGAATTGGATCATTTAACAATACTTGCTTTCCTTTTTCCTAAGCAGGAAGCCAAGGAGAAAGACTTTGCCACTACATAGTTGTAATTCCATGATTTCTTCAGGAGGACAAACTGTGGCGGGTTTAATGCTCTCCACAGGCAATAAATTGTCATTTTTTGAAGGGGAGTCTGAATCTAAAAATCTATCATGAGGGTACACCCTTAAAAGTTAACTTCATAGATGTCAACCTATGATAAGATCTTAGATTCATCTCTCCCTTTAGGAGCTAGATCTAAAGAGTCCAGTTTTTTATGATCTTAATTGATCTCAGCAAAGTTTTGATTTTTTTTGTTGAAGAGCCATTTTGTATTTCATTGACACAAATAATTATCAAAATAGATGCAAAAATATTATTTTTCATTGATTTTTGATCCTTTACTTTTGATGGGACAAAGTAAAAGTCAGATAACATTAGTGGGGATAAAGGTTTTACGCCACCATCCACCACTTGGACACATCTCTCATCAACATATTTCCTCTGTACAAAAGTTTCACTTTTTTACTTTTTATTGATAATAGTAGTTCCTAAAACTATTGGAGATAAAACCATCTCAACATCCTCCTATGAAGCCTCCACGTTAACCTCCCCGATCGAGCCTCAAGCTCTGGTTGGCAACTATATAGAAAGATGAAAATATTTGTTAATTGACTTTTTAAATTCTAAGGATAGAGAAATATCCTAACTTTCTTTAATTGATAGAGAAATAATAGATTTTTAACCCTTGATTAAGATCTAATAAGTACTCCATAGGAATTATAATGTTGCCCAATCTAAAATTTTTCCCAAGCTTCTCCTTAAAGACAATGCAGTCTTTGATTTAGTGGCCCAATATACAATGGTCGGGGAAAAAATTGTTTATCTCTACCAACTTCTTGGCCTCCAAAAATCTAAAGTATTACTTCTTTAAGGGACTCTTAAAGATCTTCCTTACCAATCTCTCTTTAAAAGAGAGATAGTAATGTCCACAAGTAGGTTGAGGGGTTACCTGAAATGGTTGTTTCTAAATTCTAGGTGGTGGAGGACCATTAGATTAACTAGTGGTTGGTTTCTTCCCCTTATCTACTATGGAGATTATTACTGCCCTCTTCCTAAAAGACTTCAAAGGTTTTATGGATTTCTTCTCATCAAACAGATCCTTCAAAAATGACATCCGAGAAGCCTTTTCTTGCAAATTATTCTCCTTATTAAGAAGCTTTTCATATGTTTTAATTATGAACCAATTCAGAAGAAAAGTGATAGGCCCACAGATATTCTTCAAAAGAATTTTCACTATGTGTTACAATGATAGCTATGGTTCACACTTTATTTAGATATTTTGCCATCTAAAGATGTACTTAACTAGAGACTCTCCTGACTTCTACTTATCAATGACCAGATCACCCATGGTTTTATGATGTTGAGCTTTAGAGAATCTCTTTATGAATAGGCCATCTAGCTTAGTAAATGTTCTCATTGAACCATTTAATAGATTTACATACCCCTCAAAAGAGATTCTAGAGAAATTACTAATGAATTAGAGAAATAGTATATCATCTAACCCTCCAACGTTACAATAGCTTGTATGAAAGTCTTCTAGATGTTGCCTTGGGTTTTTAAAATCACGAAACACTTTTAAAAAAAGGTGGAAAAAGCCCTTTAGAGAGGGAAAGAAATTATATTCCTTAGGCTAGGGCCTACCCTTTGGAATACACATAGCTCCTTGGGAATGGGTTGAAGCCTCCTTTGCATTGGTTTCGATCATGTACTTTATATCTTTATCGGCTATCATTGGAGGGACTAAAGGGACTACTGGTGATGATGGAAGGATCCTTAAGGTTGACTCTATAATTTTTATGCTTGAATTTGGTTTTTTCTCTGCTTAAGAGGCTATAATATCTTAGCCAACTGACTCTGCATTTCCTTAACACTCAATAGCATTTATTTAACTTTTCTCGCCAAATTCTTAATATACTCATTCTTATCCCTTAGTCTATCTAACCCATCTGAATAAGAATTAATTGCTACTAAATCCCCTTCTCTACCTGACTAGTGTCTACTGAGTTAAACATATTTGAGTGATACCCTTATCTCAACCATGAAAATGCTACTAGTAGTAGCATCGTCCTCTTCCATCAAACAATTGTATAGATATGGGTTAAAAGCTTCCATAACCTCTTTCTTTTTAAGGATATCTTATATCACGTGGACCACCTCAACGACCGGTCTATCCTCAATTTACTTAAGGTTATTAGGTAGGAAACCACTGTAATCCATTAAGTCATCAAAAAACATGTTCTCCTAACTTAGGAAGAATATCTCAAAGCTTGAGGTCTTCTGCAATATTAAGAGACACTTCCACTGTTGGGTTTTTTCTTCTCATCATTTGTGCTAAGAACTATCCATACCCCTTCGACAGTCATGGGGTAGGGAAAATACTAGATACAATATTATTTTGACTCAAAAGCTCTCAATGCTTTTAAATGATCTTGAAGTTGACCAATTACCCTGTTGGTGTTTTACTTTATGATTGGTTAAAAGATATACATATTTGATTTTTGGGAAGAAAAACATGTTTGTGACATGTGTTTTTGTAATATTATGATATATTATTTTAGAAATAAGGTATGAAAATATAAATAAGATCACATAATCATATAGACAAAAAAATAGTTAGAAAATTTTGAAAGAATATTCCTTAAGTAAACGTTTATTGGATGTAAATATTAAATATGTATGTGGGTGATAAATAATCTTATTAGAAGGAGAGTTCTCTTAATTATGTCCCTAGTATAGATAACACTAGATAGAGGAAGTGCCCAAAAGATCCACAAAATTTAAAAGATCAAAATTCTACTCCTCTCCCTTTATTTATAGGGATCTACAGGCTATAAAGAAAGTCATAACAATAAAATAATTACTATTTAACATGACTTAATGACTCTATATACTTCTAAGGAAACATGTTATACTTTAGTTGGCTAGAAGGGAGCGATCTTCCTTGAACTTGATTTATTTGTTTCTAGATGAGATCGATGAAATTGGAAATATATAGGTGAGTGAGTGTAAAATAGAATCACTGCTGACCTGATTGGAGCTTTATGGTACCTTGCAATCAGAGGAGAGTGATGTTAAGTTATGGGTTTGACAAGCTTTGAGGTTGGTGCTTTTGAAAAAACTTGTAGTACTTCTGAAAGATGCAAACCAAATTGGAATTATAATTTCTTTGGAAAATTTTGATTTCAAGAATTTCAATTTTGTAATTGAGCACATCATTATGAATGATATATGAACTTGGGATGCAAAAATATCATTATCTAATGGATTCAGATAACAAAATTGTAAATTTCATTCTAATTTTGATAGTCAAATTCAAAGAAGAACCACATACGATATGGAATGGTCAAAAAGTTTTTTTAATTGAGTATTTGTTGCAACTTAGTTTTCATAACTATGTTCACATATCATGTGTATTTTTTATGATTATAAAATATTATTATATTGATTCCTATTTATCCTAAGATATATTGGAAATATTACTTTTTTTGATTGCGTGTGCTAAAATTTTAGGGAATTAAAACTCCATACAGTTGAAGAATTCAAGTCAGATTAGATTAGGGTTTATTATTTTTGAAGTTTTCCTTTTATACTTTTCTTGAGTCTATGGGAGTGTGATTGTAATTGGGTAATCGTGTACACACACACTGGGGGAGTGTAAAATTTTTTTATTTTTTAAAACTAATCATCTTGTATGATTTTAGATCATATGGGATGATTTGTCTTGAGCATTCCATTAGAAAGTAGTTAGTCGAACCATGCCAAGAAAATTTTCTAAGTCTTCTTCATATTGTACAAAGTTACCTTCATAGATGCACCTTCCAAAGTATGAAAGAAATACGTACAAGTTCATCGAGATGAAATTTTGATTTTTTTTAAACTGTTTGTACTATACGATCTTATATTCATACAGATGACATCTAGAGTACGAAATGGTTGTGTATCTTTTCATCCATATGAACAGGTAAATTTTTTGAACTGTTTATATTGTACGATCATAGGATCGTACAAACACCTTCCAGAGTATAAAATGGTTGAGTCCATTTTTGTACCAAATGAAATATGGTTTGATCAAAATAGATAATATTATATGATATGGATTTCATACAGTACATTATTCATTGTACAAAATTATTTCATACTGACTCGTACTAGATGAATCTGTTCAATTTTGAACTGATTATAATGTATGATGTCTATTCATACACAAGTCAATCAGAATATGGAATAGGTTCGTACTGGATCTTACGAGCAAATTTTGAACTATTCGTACATATGATCGTAGATCATAATGTATCATCATGGATGGTCAAATTGAAAATTTTAGTTTTATGGATGATTTTTTGTCTTTTATATATATATAGTCCTAAAAACTGACTATGAAAGAATTCTTCTTTATATTTTCTTTGAGAGCAAGTGTGAGAGTGCTTTGGGAGAGTGTTTGAGAGTGTGGAGAGAGATATTTCAAGTATAAATTTTGAAGGGTTGACAAGATTGCCAAAATGTGAGGATCTCTTTGTAAGGTTGGTCAAATCACTTTCTTACTTCTTTGAAGTTGATTGAGAGAAGATCTTTAGAGATGATCCAATTCTCTGCTGACACTAGGAGGGTGTGAAAGGATAATGTTTCTCTGCCAACACCAGGAGGGTGTGAAAGGATGATGGTTCTCTGCTGACACTTAGAGAGTGTAAAAGGATGACGGTTCTCTACCCACACTTATAGAGTGTGAAAGGATAACAGTTCTCTATTCATATTTTGAGAGTATAAAAGGATGACGGTTCTCTGCCAATACTTGATTAGTCTGAAAGGATGACAGTACTCTGTAACACCAGGGATTAGTGGAAGAGAGGTGTTTTGTAATGGCTTCTTTGACTTGTTGTGGGAGCAAAAGGAGAGTCACTTTGGTAATAGTACAATACTTGAAGAGGGAATCTTCAAAGAGTGGACGTAGGTCTAGTTGGACCGAACAACTATAAATTTCTATGTTTTTACTTTACTACAATTTTATTTTTTGCAATTTTAATTTTATGGTTGAAAAGTTTTTACTTAGTTAAAAATTTTATTGTGCTTAAAATTATAAAAATTATTTCCTATAAAAATTTCAGAGGAAAACACCTCATAATTAATTACATAAAAAAAAAGCATGAGTTCCTACAAAAATTCTCAATTAAAATAATGGTAGAAATTTTGTTTTGAATTTTTGAGTGATATCAAAAGGGTGAGGTTGGAAGTCCAATATGGATTAGATCAAAATTGAGAACTTATTTTGGAAGTCAATAGAGGAGAAGTAGGAGGCATTTTGATATTATAAACTGATTCAAAAATGCCTCAGTGTACCCTATGTGTTGGTTTTAAATTTAAATCTTGAGAGAATTTTATTTGTGTTGTCATTTTGCTTAAAAGTTAAGAATATTTTCTTGAAGTTGGGGTCATATAATTTTAGTTCTGCCTCGAATCCAAAGTCTTTTTCAGGAACTTAGTAATAATGGCACAGATCTCGCTATTGTAGTGCAAATATGGTCTTATCCCGCCTTGAATGACGAGCCAATTAACCACCTAGGCTCTTCAAAATCATGAGTACATTCTTTTATGAAATATTGGTGGGTTATTGTTTAAGTTTTAAGGAATTATGGTTAATAAATAGAGCATGTCCTAATTGGCCCCTTTACTTATGTTGGGTGATTATGCTTGAAATATAATTAAATTATTAACTTTTTAATTTGTTTACTATGTAATTCATGGTGATTGACCTTAAATGCATAAATGATATGAAGCAATTTTTAAAAGTCTTAGAAAATAATTTTTTTGCAAGATATTGCACAAAATCCTCCTGACAAAATTGCACCGTAATAGGCCAGGTGGTCTGTCTTAACATGCTGGCAGGGAGGTACCTAACAAGGTAGATAAAGTATTAAGATACATATACAAACTCTTGGGACATTCACAAGCTTTATTTTTAAGTATCTTTTTAATTTTTATGTGAGTCTAATATTTTTATTTAATTCGAGTAGAAAAACTTTTTAATGTACCCTCATGAGCCTCCGTGAACCTCCAAGCTATATCAAAGTGACTTGCAAGTAAAACCCAATAAAAGGGTAATTTATGTGGCAAAAATAACATAAACAATCAAAATATTATTACATAAATGTAAAGCCATGTGGCTAATACCACCTAATTATAACCCAGGGTCTGCAAAAATTAAAAGTGGTTGGGTACCTCTAAAAACAATCTAGATTCTAATCTTAGGAATGACCCAAGTGATTTTGAGAACGGGATGTTCTTAATGTCTTCACTTCTTTGTATTCATTCCTTCTACGAGCTCCTTGAATTCATTGGGTCCAATTATTCAAATGAAAAGAACTTCTCCCCGAAAGGGTGTTTCTTTCCTCTTTGGATTCTCAAATCATCCTAACTTGAATTTTAGAATGAAGGAAACTCTCCCTAAGTGGTGTTCCCTTTCTCTTTGGACATGAAGTTGGATGGTTAATATCCCATCTCAAAATTGACTTTCATAACTCAACTCAATTGTATGACATATAGAAAATTAAAAGAAAAGACTCTAAAAAAATTTGCATGCTTATCCTAGATAATTATAATTAAAAAACATCCCAAATAGTTATATACTTGCTCAATTTAAAATCAAAGACACCTTTTCCCAAGATCTTTTAATTTCATGGGGACTTAGCATTTTAAAACTTGGAAAAAATATGTATGTTTATATTTAATTTGCCCCATTTATTTTAGCCTTATATAAACATGGCCACCTGTTAAAAATTATGTGAGCATCTAAATTATTCCTAAACTAGGAGTTATCTATCACCCATTACATCAAATCATATATTACATAATAAAATTAACCCATTAATAAACATCACATCACATTAATCAATCAATAACAACTAGTATGCAATAAAAACCACAAAAAACTTAGCACACAAGAGGCAAAAAATGAAAAACTAGCCTAGCCTAAAACTATGATTGGTTGTCCTAGTAAATCGTATAAAATGTGTGTAATAGACTATGTGATTTTGATAAATCATATACTGGATAGTTGTTAATGTTGTCTGTTAGCTTATTGTTCATTATATACCTAAGGGATTTTAATTTGAGTCTAAGTTTTAGTGTTTTAACATTGATCTTAAGACATATTTTAAGTGTTGAGTGATTATTACTTTGTTTACACCATGGCCATGAAGTTTATTTCTCCTTGAGGCAAAGTTAATAGCCTTGTAGGCCTCGGTTACCAAGTTGTAATAAATTTTATTTAATTAATTTAATTATTTGAAAATAAAGGCTTGATAATTTTTAATTAAATTAGTTGATTGATGATTTTAAAGATAAAATTAACTATGTTTTCCATCAACCAGTTCATGGTGTTGTCATAGTGGGCTTGAGAAATAAAGTCTCCTTTAAACACGTAGCCCCGCAGCTCAAGGTAGTCCATCCTACAAAAATAGATTAATTTAGT
This sequence comes from Dendrobium catenatum, assembly GCF_001605985.2. Lineage (NCBI taxonomy): Eukaryota > Viridiplantae > Streptophyta > Magnoliopsida > Asparagales > Orchidaceae > Dendrobium > Dendrobium catenatum. Next base: position 572,563 of record NW_021319262.1, on the reverse strand, counting down.
TGAATTAAAATTTTAATTTTGGTTACGTAATTAATAATAATTTTATTTTAAAACTTTACACTCTATTGAATTTGTTCGTGGTGTTCTCATAGTGGGCTCGAGGAACTATGCATCCTCAAGATATGTAGCCCGACTCTTTATGGTAGTTCATCCTAGAAACTTCATCGTTAGAATGATTATTATGTATTTTAAGATTTGTTATCTCATTTTAATAATCATATTTATGTTTTTGGGAATTTTAATTAATTATTAAACTTTTTGCAGTTTTATGAATTATTTAATTATTAAATTAAGGGGTCAAATTTTGTCTTTTAAATTTAGGTTGAAATCTAAAATTTTGCTCTTTTTAATAAATATTAGTTCCTTAAAGCATGTTAATGCCTTTGACTTTGCTCAATTTGGAATTTTCTAGAATTAATTATGAATTTTTAAAAATTGAATTATTAAATTTCTTAATTAAGAAGGTTTTAATGATGTTCTGTAAATTTATTTCAAATTTCTTAAAATCAATCCCAAAGGTTAGGGATGATCTATGGGAGTGTTTTTAAAGTATTTGAGACGTATTTCTATATTTTAATATTCCTAAAAATTAAAGTTAATTAAATATTAATTCTCCTTAAAAAATAAATTAATTTTAATTTAAAGATCCAATCATGGTGCTTTTAATTTTCTTAAGTGGAGGGATTAATTGTGAAAGGTTTGATATTTTATTTTGTTTTTTGGATTGAATTAATTATGATTAAATTAAGGATCTAGGTCAATTTTAAGAGTTGATTTTTGGTTGCTTAAACAGTGGGCCCAATAATTCCAAATTCAGTGAAATTTGGATAATGAGTTCACGTGATCTCATGGTCTATACCCCCTAAATTTGGATCCATGGTGGACCCTCTTTGGAAAACTAGACAACTTAAGGTAGCGATATGGTTACCCTTAAAATAATTTAGGCTATCTACATCAAGGGGGCAAGATAAAATTAAAGGCTATCTACTCTCTAGTCTAAGCATGAATAGCACATTGAATATCAAACCCTAAACCCTATTGGATAGGTCAAAAAATGTAATTCAAACCTAAGGTTTAATTAATGTTCCTTGAATTTTGATTAAGCAAATCATGTCCCTAATCAAATCGAACATAGGGGGAAAAATTTGGACATGATAGAGATATGCCCAAAATTGATTCCCCCGGGTCCCAAGCCATTATGAGTTTAATACTAATCGAAATTAACAAAGTTTCAAATAAAATCATAGTGTTAGACTATATGGATTTTGTAGGTTTCCTCAGGACCTTTCCAATGAGACTAAAATCACCTAATTTATTCAAGTGTGTAAGGAGATACAATTTTTTAAGTTCTCTATATTTTTTGGAATTTTAAACAAGGACCTTTTAAATGAGTAAACTATCATACCATAACAATGATCAGCTTTGTTGGATCAGTCCAGCATCATAGTAGAGAACCTTTAGCAGTGCCAAGGTGCTAGATTATAATGTAACACCATAGTGCCACCTTATTGATCACTGGGATGCCGGATCCATTTTTATGATAAATATAAATATTTTTGCCATTTTTTGTATTTGAGTATTGAAGTTCTAGATAGTTTTCTTGGAGGAGAGTTCAGAGGTAAGTAAGGTACATACTTTAGAAAGACTAGCTAATGTTCTTCTAGAAAAGCAAGTATTTGGAGAGAAAAGGAGTGTGGAGAGCAAAGTTGTAAGTTGAGATTCATTTTGGGAAGGGTTCATCTACAAGACCTATTTGTGATCCTTCATTAATGGTGATATTTTTTTACTCTTTTCTACTTATACTTTCTTTCTTGGCAAAGAATATAATTTATGTTGTTTTGTTTTTATTCTATGGCCTACAAAATGCAATATTTTGACTGATATTGTGAAAACATAAGTAATTACTATTGAAGACTCTAGTGGTTTAAATTATGAATTATTACTTTCAATGTATTTCTCTATTAATTTAATATATACAATGACCATGAATAGAATTAAAACCTAGTTTGATATATTACCTCAATAGAGAAATATTGGAATAATTAGGAGATTAGGAATTAATTACTTGTATTAAGATAAAATAACTGTAGGAAGGTCATAAACCTTTCTTTATATCCTTACAATCTCGATAGAGATCTAAGGAGGCATATGCAATAATTCATAACTAATTTATAAGAGTCCACTTAGAAAAGCTTATGAGATTTCATTGTCACTATTTGTATCTTAAATTTTCTTATGCAATTCTAATTCTAGAAAAAAAACACAACCCATATTTTTTTGTGTACGATAATTTTTGTAGCTTGAAGTAGATGATACTAGACAATTATATGAGGCAGAAAAGTTTCTTGTGAGATCGATACTCTCTCATAACACTTTTATTACTTGATTGACACATGCACTTGTATTTTTAATGAGGATATATATTTAACTAAACATAAGCATTGACTAATGCAAATGCATCTTCTCATCCCATCATGTTTTTGTGTCATTGCTAGGGAAGTTACAAGCATTTTTGCAATTATTTCAATAGAGTTAAAAATTACTACATATTTAATCATGCTTGTATATTATTTAGCTATCATTATTCTTTTACGAATCTATGAATTTTTTACTTTTTATTTCTTTCAATTTTTATTGTTATTTTTTTTAATTACAATTCAACTTCTATTTATTGTTGGTGTATGCATAGTAATATCAATAAGAAGCCTTTGTTATTTGATTTAGTGTTTAAAGGACCCTTACAAAAATTTAAAAAAAAAAAAAATCAAAGAAGATTTTATCATTAGGAATGGCTTAACTAACTCCATACTAGGATAATCCTAAACCTATTAAGGACTATGCCAATCTCATTATAGATGGAATACATTAAAGTGTCAACCTACCTACTACTAAGACAATTACTTTGAGTTGATCCCACCATAATTGAAATGGTTTAGAATTCTTAGCTTCTTGGAACTCTTGTTGAGAATCCCAAACTATACTTAGATACTTTTGTATAAATCTATGCACTATTCAAGTATAATTGAGTTAGTGATAATACTATTAAACTTCATTAATTTCAATTTTTAGGGACAAAGCTAAGATATGGTTGAATTCATTGCCATAGGCTCCATAATCAATTAGAATTGGTTTGGCACATAAGTTCATAGAAAAATATTTTCCACCCACTAAAACTACTACGCTTAGAAATGATTTTTCTTACTTTTTTTTCAATTTGTGGGAGAGTTAATCTATAAGAGTTGGGAAAATTTTAAGTAGATGGTTAGAAAGTCCCCTTATCATATTTTCAAAGATTTGTTAGATATTCAAACTTTTTACATGGGTGTGTAGGATCCCTTAAGTCAATAATTGATGCTACAGTTGGAGGATCATTGATGTTAAAGCCTTTTTAAGAGGCATATGCCTTGATAGAGGAGATGAAAAGAAAGAATTTTTATTGGTATTCTCATAGGTTAAATCATTAGAGGGTAGAAAGTGGCTATGAATTGGATTCTTTGTCATTTTTTATAGCTCAGATAATAGCCATATCTAAGAAGTTAGATAATTTTGGAGTTAGTCTGAGTTTAGGATAACATTTGCATTTGGCAGAGCTTTATTTGAATTCTACTAGTGAGTCTACTACTCAAGGGATTAGAAATATGAGTTTAATTCTAAGATAAAATAATCCTTATTCTAATGCCTATAATCTTGGTTGGAGGAACCACCCAAATTTTTGTTGGAATAATAATAATTAGTGGAATTCAAACTAATTAAACCTAGTAGGAAATTGAAATAGTCCCGAACTTCGTTTAGTGAATAATAGATCTTCTTATCCCCCATGTTCTAATCAAATTAATCAGTTTAAAGATAGAAAGACACCTTTGGCGGACATAATGATTCAAATGGGAAGCCAATTGAAGAGACAAGTTTCTTCCAATAAAAATTTGGAAATTTAATTGGGATAGCTTAGAATATCCAGTAGCAACATGCCTCATGGAACATTACCCAGTACGACTGAAGTTAATTCAAAGGAAAAAATGGAAAGATTGCTATTTGGAGAATTTGAAGAGTGGTAGTGATACCCTCAACACAAATTAAAATCTAAGAAAGTATAGTTGAAGACTATGAACTTAGCATTTCTAGAGACATAACCTAGTTTTGTTGATGTTAGGTCTTAGTTTTATTTTTGTAGTTTTTTGTTTATTTGTACATTTCTATTTTTTTATCTTATAGTAGTGAATAATATTGTGTGTGTTATTTATGAGTTACTTAGTATAGTTGTGACTTAAATTATTACATTATTTTTTTTTTTTAACAAAACTTTTAAAATTTGCAAATTTAAGCTAGCACCATAGGTGAGTCTTAGATCATTGCAATGTTGCCAAGCACTGCAATACATAAATTAGGCACAACTATTCTTAAGTTTTGGAAATATGGTGTAGTATAATGTCCTAATGCTGTATATTTAAGCAATGCAGTTTTACCTCACAATTCACAACACTCCAGCATAAGAGTTCTATTTATGTACTCCTAATTATTCAATATTTCTCTATCAAGTAAAAATATTAAACTATGTTTTAACTCTTTACAGAGCCATTGTATATTTTAGAATAAGAGTAGTACATATTCAAAATATCCATTAATTCATTAAAGAGCAAGAGTCTACATTAGTAATTATTAAGGCTTCATATCATTAGCCCAAAACTAGAATTTTTAGCTGGCCATGGAATTCATATACAACAAAATAGACTTCATTGATTTCTTTGAAAAAAAGTACAAGGTGAAAAGTATAAATAAATATAATCAGTATAGTATAACTTCACTCTCCACACTCTTATCTTCTTAAATTTTTTGCTTTCTCATAATAAGATTGGCCTACCACTCCAATTAATATATATTTCTCTCCTTTTGTCCCCCTTAAACTTGACTCTAAGGTGGCATTACACTTAAGCACTCAGGAATTATTAGAGTGACAAAAGCCCCCACATGAAAAGATTATAAAACTATTTATTTTAAGTGCATAAATGGACTCAAGCACTATGACACTCAATATAGTGGCACTATAATATTATAATATTAACTAGTGCCTTACCCCTGCTAAGTAGGCTCTATTGCAGTACTCTCTTGATATGAAGTGGCAATTAGATAAACTGGTACATTATTTGGATGATTCGGCACTACTCCACTTTTTATTAACTTCTCTGTTTCCTTGTAATAAAACTTGAGCGTTGAGGTGCCTGAATGTGTAATCTGATGCATTGGTGTTATGCAGTTCGATACTCTAGCGCTTAAATTCTTGAGACTCTAGCATTGCAATACTAATTTCCAATACTGACCCTTGTACATTTGGGGTGTTGAATTAACTAACATTTTGTTAGGCCTCGTTGTTGCTATGTCCTTTTTTGGCACCTGGATGTTATAGATGTTACACCTCTAATAATTTGAGCGATGTTATGATGGTTCAACACTTATGAATTTTTCTACTTTTTTTAAACATTTCTACATAATATCATCTAAATATAATATTTTCACTAAAATTGAAGATAATAAAATACTATATAATCTTCATTTAATAGACGGTGAGTCGATGATAGTTTCATTAAATAAGATTGATCAATATCATACGATATGCTAATGGGTATAAAGTGATAACTTCTTACATGAAAGCCACATGACTAATAATTAAAAATGATATAATTGTTTATTTTTTCAAGACACATAAAATTGAGATTGGTTCCTACAGAATTGTCCTATATAACTTAATGAAGGAAAAACAGCACATGAGCCAAATATTTTGCTTTACTTATAATATGACATGCATACATGATATAATTGCATATGTGTTGATAAAATAGAGCATGATATAGTAAATTCATAAGTAATATGACATGACATAAATAGGGTATAGGATTTGACAGATATAGACATATTATAAGACTTATATAACTAATAAAAGAGCACAAGAAAATATGAATTATGCATTGTATTTATACTTGATAGAGAATATGATATTTATGCATTGATATTATATAACATTCATATAATAGATATAGAATACTTATTTTATTATGATATGCATTCAAACATAGATAGCATGACATAGAGGCATGCTGAGAATGCATGATATAGACATTCATAGATCAAAGATTTTATCTACTAAATTTTACTTGGTATAGTTATTGAAATGATAGAACACATTCATTCCTACTATTCATAATGAACATCATGTGTTCTTAAAATTACATGTTCATACTGATATACTAAACGATCTCATATTTTTTCTATTATCGTGTATTGATTGTACCTTTATGTTCATTTAACCTACTAGGTTGTTAGTTCATTCTGCTATTTTGATGTTTTTTTAGGAAGGGTTTAGGACCATATGGAGTGAAGGTTAACTAAGTTGTAGTTATAAGTATTTTTATTTTGTAACCAAGAATGTTTTGTATAGACCAAGGTGATGGAATTTCTAGCTATTATATATGATTTATAGAAAAAATAAAAATGTATATATTGATGTTTATAAGATTTAATGAAATGTTTTTTTTTTCTTTCTTTTTTTTAGGGATGAGTAGTAGCTCTTCATGATTAATTAGAAGTTAAAAAAAATAATAGTTTTTTCGACTTATGTCCTGGGCATGTCCATTGCTTCACATCCAATCTAAGTTAACTTGTAAGGAGTAAGGGTTAAGTTGAGTTGGGTCATGTCATTTCTTGTGTACAATATTTGGTCCTCATATCCATTTATTCATATATTTTCATTTAACGCATCCTCAAACTCTTACTACTTTTGCATAACACAATATTTTTATTAATGCCCTTATATCTCCAAATATATCTTTATACATAATCCACAATAATATAAAATCACACAATCTCTTCTCCCATAAATTCTTTATAATACATCAACATCCTAAAATTAGCATTTAAAAGATAGAAGATAATTCCCATTAGTTTATGCATAATAATTTGCAATTATTATAAATAGTATAATTTATGGGATTTATAAGTATAGTTAACTCAATATGTAGAAAGTAAAAATATTATTGTATATAATATTCAAAGCTTAGTAATAGTAGTCTTGATGATATACCATATTTGGTATAAAATTTTAACAATTTACCAAAATACCAAAAATTAGAATTTAAAAGATAGATGATAATTCACATTAGTTTATGCATAATAATTTGCAATTATTAGAAATAGTATAATTTATGCTATTTACAAATATAGTTAACTCAATATGTTGAAAGAAAAAATATTATTGTGTATAATATTTAAAACTTACTAATAGTAGTCTTTATGCTTTACCACATGTTGTATAAAATTTTCACAATTTACTAACATACCAAAAATGCCACATAATTTGAAATACCAAATAAAAATTCATAATAATTATACTCATATGTGTAGAATGATTAGAGTGACAACATATTAAAAGTTACATGGTGAAAATTACCCTAATGTTGAAATATCTTGATTAAATATAATAAATTTTACAAATAATATGTTTCATAAAAATTGAGGTATGCTAAGGGTATTCTACCTTGAGCAAAAAAAATTTCCAAACTGGCCCAATAGACAAAACTAGCTTGAAGTTTTTTTGAATCTCCGTTCTATCCTTTCCATCACTTCTTCTGCTTCTTCTTCTTCTTCTTCTTCTTCTTCTTCTTGTAACAACACAACCAAATAATAAAATGAGTTATTTCATGTGGATTTGGATATTTATAAAGAAGATATTTTTCTAAGCATCATGACACCAAGGTGACAACACCATAATGCCCCAAAGAGATGCTCTCTAACTAATTATGTCCTACAAAAAAAGAGATGAGCACCGTAGAACCAATAAGATAGCTTTGTTGCTCTTTAAAATAGAGAAGATATTGACACAATGCCATTCAAACAGTGTTATAGCGCCCCAAAAGAGTCACTTTCAACTCATCAAAAAAAATTTCCATATTCAACAAGTAAAAATATAACCCTAATAAATTATCAAAATATAATTAATGCTAACAAAAAATGTTAGACTTATCAAATTTGAATTAGGTCACCATTCATACTCAAATTACTATATAAGTAGCCAGTATGCCTAGTTAGGGTGGTGGATTAAAGTCAATTTTTAAAGATATACGATATCCTTATATTGGTATTAATTAGTCCACATAAGTTACTTAGCTAGTTTAGGTTTCTATCCCAATCTACACAATCTATAAACCTAGTTAGAGTTTTTAGCGAAGCTAAGTTGAGGCTTAAAACAATAATGAATCACAAATTCGAACTAAACTTAGAAGAAATAAAATCAAAAATTTCTTACATCATTCTTTTTATAATGGGCACTAAACTTAATTACGTGCAAATGAATTGGACTAGGTATGGTTAATTCAATAAAAGATCAGAAGTAGCCTGAAATAAGTAGACCTTAACATCAAATGACAATTGCATGAATACAATTATGATGCCAACAATATAAAAAATATTGTAATATTTCTTAAAGTTCATTTGATCCGGCAGGAATCTCGATAAAAAATCTTCAATTCCTTAAATATTCAAGTATTAATTATATGTTCAAGATAAGCATCAAGATGACAAAAAATTAAAGAAATAAAGAATGCATTGATTTGAATGAAAAAGGAACTAAATCAAGCACTCAAATGTGCACTTAAGAAACTTCATGAAACCATTTTGTATTCCAAATAATTATTTAGTTTAATGTGATTATAGTTAAAATGAGTGTCTTAAAATGATTAATTTGACAAGCTTATGGTTTGTTAACTCTATGGTTCTTAAGGCACTAAGAATTTGGAAAAAAATTAATGATTAGGAGAATAAACTCTAGATATATTATGGAGTGTCTTGAAATTTCATAAAATATCTAGTATCTCAATTCAAAAATCTATAGGTACGGTTTTCTTCTATAGGAGATCTAAGAGAAGATGTTATTGGAGAGAATTTACAAAATTGAAAATTTCTATAGCTCTTCTAAAAATACTTTCTATTGGCAAGTATTTTGATAAGACAAATTTAACGAGGACAAGATCATTCAATTCATAGTTTATTAAGCATTCATAAGTCTAGAAATTATTAAAGTTTTGGGGGGATAAACTATCATCATTTAATGGTCTTTCTTAATTTCTTTAAAAAATATTGTCCAGAATGCCTCTTTTAGAAATCTTTAGACTAGATATGGTTCTACACATTTATGGGGAAATTAAGCACACATTTTTTTGAAGAGAATTATCATGCTTGAGATAGTTCAAATTTCTCATTATTAATTCCTAATATAAGTCATCGACCAATATTGATGCCCCCATCTCCTAACGATGATACATGTTGTTGTCAACTACCACTTAACATTGATACAAATCATACCCAACATCAATGCACAACAATAACTATTGCTAAGTTTTATTGATGATCAATGTTTAAACTCATAGTCACTCAATGACGACATAAATTATTTCTCCACTATGGATGCCTAGCATCAACACACGTATAAATATCATTGACTTCACCTAAAATTTGTTTATTATCAACATTTGGTACCATCTATCCCTATTATTTGGTATCTCTTATTGTTATGAGGACTAAGTTAGACTACCTAATATTATATAATGTCTAATAATTTTATCAATTAATTCTTGATGCAAACTAATGGTTGATAATTAATGTCTATTAGCCATCAATGTGAAATTCCTATCTTATAGTCATGCATGTGTCCTCTCATAAGACAAATGATCGAGTACTAATATACATTACTCTTTATCTAAAATTCACAACCACTCATCATTTCATATCTGTGAATGTCTAATATCTATTAGTAGTTAACATCTAACACTTACCATTTTAATAAATAGTCTCCCCTCCTAGAAGGAGAATGACCAAATAGATAAATTATTGTCCATAATGTTGAATAATCCTAATCAATTATAGTTCAACACATGCTAATGTATAAAATTTTTTAGATATCAATATTTAATGTCGATCTTAATTGTTGCCAATCTCTCTTTTCATAAAGAGAATGATTATGTAGATCATTAATGTCACCAAAAATCTAGCATTTTCTTTTGATCATTATTTGATGCTTATCAATATTCAAACCAAAATGTGGCAATGGCATTCAATGTTCATCTTCCCATTCACTGGTCTTCCCTCCTACAAGAAAAATGATCAACAATCTCCTAACATTTAACATTTCTAATCTACAAGCCTTCTAATATTCAATGTTAATCATCTATTGATATTTGACACTTTCGTCTTTGGTTTTTAGTTTACCATCCTTTAATGAGAACAATCAAGAGAAGACCATAGATTGTCACTACTTGATATTCTCAATCAAGTGTCATATGATGCCTGCCACTATATTACATTCATGAACTGCCAAATTGACACACTCTCCATTCTTGTCCTTCCTATATCATCCTATAATATCACTAATTATAGTTTGAGGTATGCATTCATAAACGACCTTCATTTGGCATTTGCTGAAGTCCAACATTTGATGTCATTGAACTATCATCAAACAATTATTTGATATTTTATCCAATAAGGAGAATGACTAAAATGACCACCTCCCATCACAAGATGACAGTTCATGAACCTCAATTACTCATATTTTCATCAAAAAAAGATAACTTTCATAATTATTGTCTAATAGATTATTTTAATGACTTCTTAAGTTATGCAATATAGTATTTTATAATATATGTCTCACGGTAATGTAATTATCAAAACTATGCTAGATCTTGTGATTCTTTTCTTTTTAATTTTTTCCATATAAAAAAAGCCAATGCAACTTCTGATTGTTCTCGGCATATGTTTGTGTAGGGACGATTTTCATTCAATATTAAGATGATGAACTCTCTGTCTAACATTATTAATATATCATCAAAAATGTATAAAAATAAACTTAAAACATATTCAAATCTATGACTTTAAATTTAGAATTATCTAAAGTATTTCAAAAGTCTCTATTCTAATTAGTTTTTTTTATTATGAATAGTAAAAGCGCAGTTTACTATATTTTACAGTTAATAGAGACGAACCGGATGGTTTTCTGTGTTTGATCTCTGAAAGTAATAATTTCTGTCTTTCAAACCGTATTTGCACCAACAATTTATATTTCTTAACATTACTCTTTGGAAAAAAAAAATTAGTAGAACGGCATAAAGGTTAGAAAATTATTTGAAAAAATCAATAATTAAAAATAAAAAAAATAGTTATAAATAAAAAGAGCGTATATTTAATCTGATATTGATTTTATACAAATAGTTCATAAATATTTAACTTAAAATACCATAAAGGCATAGATTGGATTCAGATGCATGACCTTTATAATTAAAAAAGGAAGTATATTGTTTTGAGCAGGAGCTTTTGTAGAAAAGCACCTGTCTAAAGCAGAGTACCTTGATCTTTGTTTGACTGCTTTATATCTACGAATGCATAGAGATTGATACAAAGAGATTTCCACACATAGAGATATCTGCGAATGCATAGAGATTCCCACACATTGAAGTACTAATTCCTTGTTTACAGGATTCAAGATATTTACCCCCTGCCCTATACATTGGAGTCATCAAAGTGATAGATATTTTTACAAGATCAAGGGAATTGAGATTAAGATTTTTTTTTGGGAAATTATATAAAGGGTTTTAATTTTTTTTTTATTTATAAAAAACTAATTATATTATTTTCTTAAACAATTAAGTATATATATTTATACATCATAATAAAGTTATTAGAAATTTAACAACAACAAAAAATTTAATTGATGTTTTTGTTTAAAATTTGTAAAAGAGTATTAATGCAAAGTCTCCCTTAAAGAGACTGAGAACTATTTTGAAATTTTTCTGAGTTTGGGTTAAATTTTAAAATATTTTCCGACTATTTATAAATGATAATTTTATTCTCAGATTATAATGTTGCTTCAATTTAAATTATTGACTTTATAAAATTGATCTAAAAAGATCTTTTTGAGACTAATTTAGAATCCATTTTATAAAATTGAGGACTAAATTGGGATAAATTTAATATCACAATTAGAACATGAGGGGCTTTTTTGGATCAATTTTACATTATTGAAATATTAAATAAGGGTAACATAATACTCTGTGGTTAAATTTGTTATATATGGATAATTTGGAGACTATTTTAAAATTTTTCTTTTTTGTGTTATTTTTTTATCAAGGAACTTGGGTCTACAGTCTTCCCTATATATTTAGCTAAATTATTTTCATATATTGTAAGAGCTATGATAGAATTGGTAGTAAAACCATCATATTCAAAGCATATCTTAATTACAAATGTGTTAATAATTATATTTAAATCACATATCAGTTCCTACAATTTTTTTAATGCATCTGAAATCCTCCAATTCGCCTCTTTTTCGCACTTTCAACTTGTTTAGAAACATTTAGTTCAATTATGACAAACTCACACACACATCACATACACAATACTCAAATTCAAAACCTTTTAATTGATAGTGAAAGCTTCCAAACCAACAAATTAGAATGAGCAACGTCACTTTCAACTATTTATTTCGTCTTCAATACTACTTATATCCCAAAATAATTATCATTGTTATTGCCATTTTCGTCACACTTTGTGACAACCTTCTTAATTAAGGAGAAAATTTCGCATCAAAATTTATGCAGCGTTATTCCTTGTAATTCGTATTACATTATTCTCTGTCCTTTTTAAGCAGCAATATGTATAACTGAAAATGCTATTGAATATAGAACAACAGAAAAAAAAAATAACATTTTCTTATCGGATTTGTCATTGCACATTAATTCCATCATGTGATTGATATAAGTTATGGTAAGTTTCATTCCACCGTGTGGCAGATAGAAGTTTTGGTAAGTTTGGCGCTATGAATGGGCATTGCAGTTCTGGCCGGGGGACATATGTGAAGAATAATAAAGGCTTAGTTATTGCTACAATGTTTGGTGACCAACAAACAACGAGTGAATAAATATGGCGGGTCCCATTCACAACAACCATGGGACCCAACACTTTTGAAACATACGTGTTTGATATTTACAGTGATAAAAAAAAAATATCTGTTTACTTAAAATATTTTATTTATTTTCTTAAAAGTAAACCTTACACTAACATTTCTATAAAAAATACTGAACATGTTTTCTAATGCACTTTTTAAAGGGAGTTTTTTTAGATGTTAAAACTTTTTCATGAGAAAAATATGAAATATAGAGAATATATTATCGTTAATTATAAATAATTATTCAATGAAACTAAAAAAATTAATTAATCATTGCAATATAAAGTGATAAAATTATTATTCTTTCAAAAAGATCTTGAAAATGGCAAAGGCTAATACATACAATATAAATGATGACGCATTTGTTAATTTTTTATTTTAGTAAAAAAATTTACATTAAGAGAAATTTTACTGACAATAAGTTAAAATTAAAATTTTAGAGATTTTAGACATCTAAAAAGTAAAAGCTAGTCTGAATTAGCTACTATTATTAAATACTAGTATAAAATGATATTTTTTTAAAAGTAGGGACCGCCCGAATGCGAAACCCCCTATCATAAATTATGATGTGCACTCTACCACTTGGGTAGGTGGTAGCGTCCCTTCAAATTGCAATGAAGGTCGTGCATTCTTGATCAGTCATTAGACCCGTCAAGGTAAGTACTACAAAATGAAATATATCATTAGGATTTGGATTATTAAGGTTGTTGTCTATCAACAATTTAAAATGACCAAGTTTTATACCAAAGAATGAATAATTTTTTTATAGAATACCTAAAAAATTCGTTTAAGATATTACTATATGGCCACGACCTTCTAAATCTTATTAGTATAAGATGTCTAATTGAATTTAACTTTGAGGCAATTTGGTGGGAATCATTAGGCTTATATCATATTTAATTACCCTGTATTTCAACTTTTTGAATCTTTGATTTGAAGTACACAAAAAAAACACAAAATAATTTTTTGAGGGATTTTAAATTTCTAGAAATTCCTTTTTTTTATTACAGTTGAAAATCATTTGATTAAGAGATTTCTTGATCCCACGCTATAGACATTCATGATTTCAATTTGGAACTGTTTGTTATCGTTGTCATCACTCACCACCGTCGCCACTGATGTCATTATAAGAAAAGTTGTTTCTTATGGATATCTTTGTCGGAGTTCTAGCAACTTTTAAGGTGAAAATTCTACCTTACATAATTGGATATTTTCAACTAGTCATTTGTCGGAATCGTGCTATAACCAACAACCCAACATGTGCCTCCTCTCTCAAATAGTAGTTTCACTTCTTCCCAATGTTTTTTCTAGTAATTAACGAGATTTTCTTCGACATCATACTGTTCTATTCCATCACTTCTCACTACTAAGCCTTCTTTTGTTGATCTATTTTATAAACAGTTTTCTTATCTTGATTAATGAGATCTTTAATTTATCTTCTCTTTTTTAGTAAATCTTTCAGTAAATTCATTACTTGAGATATTTTTGAATTCTTTTTGAGTGAGATTTTAATAAATTATGACATAGATATTTGCATGAATTATTGATTTATTTTGTAAGAAATGGCATTAATTTTCCATGTAAAATCTATATGTTTGGTTTTAGATTCGGTTTTTAGGGCAACTCTTCTATAAAACTCCTAAAATAAAGTATACGAAGAGACATATATCTTTCTAAAAAAAAAATTATTAAATTTAAAATGTAGATGTCATACATAATATATTCTCAAAATAAATTTGCTTAGAACTTCAGCCACATGAAGGAAGGAAGAGTTCTAATTTACTTCAGAGCATTATTGGCTTAAAACATGAACTTTTGAAAAGTTTATCTGAGACAGTCTTGAGGCTTCAGAATGAATTAAGGGAATAATTAGATATATTACTCGAAGATATTCTAATTTCTATTTCGTTAACTTTTAAAGGCCATGAATGCATCTGATAGATTATTGAATCGACTCGAGACCCTCAATAATTGAGCTAATGTAAAAATGTATTATTTAGATGGCATAAATTCTTCTATATTTTGGATATAATAAACTTCTTTTCTTTTCTTTTTTTTCTTTTTTTTTTTTTTTGGAATTTTTGGGGCATAGCGTTAATCATTGAAAAAGTAAAAAATTACAAGTGTAAAAAAGGTGTAAAGAACAAATTCAGGACCTCAACAACATAAAGAGAGTCCAAGGAATCAAAAAAGGCATCAGCCAAAAATGACAAAAAATTAAAAGGACTCAGGAAGCTCATGTTAATACACGATTCCGACCAAAGCAAAAAGAGGCACAAGAGCCAAGCCCCTGGTTGCCAAGAAGATCATCCTAAGGGCAACTGGAAAGTCCAGTGTTCATCATCATCCTTCCAAAAAAATCACCCAGGCAGCAAGCAACAATGGTGTTTATCCTACCAGTTAGCAGTTTTCCGAAAAATGGCCTTCTTAGTTTTAGCAAATAGAGTTGCTTGACAATCCCAAATTTTTCCAAAAATTCTGTCGTTCGTAGCCCGCCAAATATGATATATGACAGCACAAGTGACCAACTTGAAGTAGTAAATCTGGGGTTAGGCAAGTTCTGAGACATGACACTGTCAAAATTCTGATTTTAATTTTGTCTCAGAAGAAGATTGTCTAGCCACAAAAGAAAAAAACTTAATGACATCGAATGTAAAGTTACATTCAAAGAAAAGATGGGAGTTAGTTTCCTGTTCAGCAAAACAGAAACAACAAGTGGCATCAATGTGGATCCCTCTTGTTTTTAAAACATCAGCTGTCTTTAACCTTGTTTAAAAGCGAGCCAGGCGTAGGCAAAAAAATGGAGGGCATATTTTTTATGCTAGACCCAATTGTGCCATGGAACACTATCTAATAAAGAGCAAAAATGCTCATTAAAGATTTTAAAAGTAGGATTCTGGGTTCCACGCCAATAATGATTACCTGGGTCATCAGTAAAAGAAGCAGCTTGCACCTTAGAGATAATAGAGGCCTAAAAAATTGGGGGCAGAGACAAGTTAACCCCATTCAAAATAAAAGAAACCTTCTAGCTGTTATACATGGTTAAGTGTTTAATTTCATTAGGGTTGTTTAGCATCTCAGCAATTGAGGACCCATTACACCAAGGGTCCCATAATAGGGAAAGATTATTATCATAATGGATAGTAAGGATAATACTATGCCGAACAATACCAGCCACCTTTTAGAGTTATTTCCAGTAATACGAGCTTTTAGATATATTAGGATTCCACAGAGTGAAATATTTAGAATGCCACCAGCAAAAGAGGAGGTTATCAGTGTTGAGATATCTCCAAATGAGTGAACAAGATAACCCAAGATACAGGGATTCAATTAAGGGAATACCAAGTCCTTCGTTTATTTTTTGTTTGTGGGTATCTTTCCAGGATATGATGTGGAGCTTCTTAAGATTTACATTGCCAAAATATAAGAATCTAGAGCATAGGCGGTTAAGATTTTGGTAAATGGACAGTAGGCAAGGGTATTACAAAACATAAATTTGAGCAATTGAATTCTACCTGCAAAAGAGAGTACCTTAGCTCTCCAACCATCTAGGATGGAAGCAATTTTTTGGGTCAGAGGCTGAAAATCAACACCTTTAATTTCTTGTAAAGGATAGGCAACCCGAGGTATTTAATAGGGGAGTTGGAGCTGGTGAGGTTGGGAATATTGCTAATTTGAGGGGTATAATCTTTGGACATTAGAATTATGCTTTTATGGGGATTGACATGGAGTCCCGTGGCTTTAGCAAACTTATGTAGAATAGAGTTGAGTGTTCTAGCGTTGGAGGCTATAGCTTTTACAAATACTAGCAATCATTAAGTGAGTAATAGAGGAGTTGTCAGCAACTATACCCGTAAAAGAAGAGTTGGAGGCAGCCAAATCAAAGAGAGAAGAGAGGCCATCCACGACAATACTAAATAGGTAGGGGGAGAGAGGATATCCTTGGTGGAGTCTAGAGGTAGAATTGAAATACCCTTCAAGAGTCCCATTAATACTGATAGAAAAATGCACATCCATAATACAAGCTTTGATCCACGATATGAACATTTCCTTGAATCCCTTAGTTGCCAGTCTATCAAGTAAGAATTCCCTAAAAATCATGTCGAAGGCCTTATTGATATTATATTTAGCACAGAAAAACTTATCTTTTTTCTTGAGATTGAATGTCCCTAGAAGATCAGCAACAAGGAGTATGTTTTCGGATATTATTCTTTTGTGGATCAACCCCCCTTGACTTGGGTGTATGATGTGGGGCATAACCTCTTTCATACAGTTGGCAATGATTTTAGTTATGACTTTGTAGATCACCTTACAAAGAGAAATGGATCTAAAGTCTTTCACACTATTAGCATGAGACTGTTTTGGGATAAGAGCATTAATGGTTTCTTTGACATGATTTGGCATGTGACTGGTTTGAAAAAAAAAAGAGAACACAGCTTTGCATATGTTATTCTTAATAATTCTCCAAGTGGATTTACAAAAGTCAAAAGAGAAGCCATCAGGTCCTGGAGTAAAGGTGGCATGACCAGCAAAAATTATACTTTTGATTTCCTCCTCAGTAACATGGGCTGTTATAGAGGATAGTAAATATAGGGGTATGGTTTTCCCAGGGGGAATATTGCAATATTAGAGATTAGGAGTATTGTAAGTATTAAACAATTTTGTGTACTATCTAATGAAAGCTT
Source organism: Dendrobium catenatum (assembly GCF_001605985.2). Taxonomy (NCBI): domain Eukaryota; kingdom Viridiplantae; phylum Streptophyta; class Magnoliopsida; order Asparagales; family Orchidaceae; genus Dendrobium; species Dendrobium catenatum. The sequence continues at coordinate 554,899 of NW_021319262.1, read as the reverse complement.
TGGAGATATCACTGTGGGAGGAGGCCATCCCATAATCAGTGAGGATTTCCCTGATTCTATTGTGATTCCTGACAACATTAATTTTAGAAAAAAATGAACTTCAAGTCATCTTCTCCAAAGGTAAGCCATTTAACCTTGGCCCTATGAATAATACAGCTAGAGAGAGAGGAGTGGTAGTAACTAAATTTGGTATTGATACTCTTGAGAGAATGGTTGAGGGTGCAATCAAGAGGGTCACTTTGGATTTGGGTAGTGACAGTGTTTTGAAGGGTAATAAGGGTAACAATTTTGATTTGAATGTAGTTAGAGGTTGACCACTTCCTTTGCTTAATAAGATTTTTAAACATTTTGAGTTTGTAATAAAGGGAACAAAGAGGGCTGCTATTGCTAGGGAGGGAGAATACATCAAAAAGGCAATCCAAAAATTCTAGAATTTTGGAGCAGTAATTTTAGTAAATGAATCTATGCCTGTTGGTCTCTGCATTTGCATTGATAAGGATGAGGGGCGAGTGATCCGAATTGATAGGGTCAGTGACTCTATTAAATGAGTTGGGGTATAAGACGAGCTAGGAATCATTAACCAGGATACGGTCCAGTTTAATGTGAATGTGATCCTCCAGTCTTTGATTGTGCCAGGTAAAGAAGTGCCCAGTAGAGGAGAGATCATGCAAACCTGCATTAAAGATCATGCTATTAAAGTCCCAAAATTTACTATTTGGAAGTGTGGTACCCCTAGCCTTTTCCATAGCAGAGCGGCAACAATTGAAGTCTCCCAGGATTGCCCAGGGGAGGTTGACACAATTAGTTATGTCCATACTTTATTTCAACAGAAGTTATCTTTCAGCAAAATTATTGGTAGCAAAAACAATAGTGATAGGACCGATGGGCTTGCCAACATCATGAAGGATTCCATGAATCAATTGGTTGGAGCAAATTTGAGTCATGAAGTCAACAGTGGCAGCATTCCACTTAATCCAAATGCGACCAGGCATAGAGTATGAGAAGTTGTTATAGGAGTCTTCTACAGGGAAAAGTTTATGGGTTTTTTTAAAACCAGGGGTTGGCGAAGTTGGTTTAGGAAACTTTGTCTTCAAGGATGAGGAGGAGATCAAGTTTATGTGATGTAATGAGGTGATTGTAGTTTAGAACCTTGTTAGGTTGTTGAACCCATGGGTATTCCAAGAGGCAATGTTGGGAAGGGTCATTGACATTTGGTTTGGGGGGTAGAAGCCTTTTTGGCTTACTTGCTTCTAGTTTTCTTACGGTTTTGGTTAGATGACTGTTGAGAATGTGAGGAGGAAGGAGAGGTAGAGTTGGGTTCTTTGGAAGAAGGGGGAACGTTAGGTTGGTGAGAGTTGTGTTCTTTAGTTGGGGGGGGGGGGGGGGGGGGGTTGGGGGGGGGGGGGGGGGGGGAATGTTTGGTTGGGGATTACGGGGCGTGGTTTGTGGAGGATAATTAAGGTTGGTGGCAGGGGTATTGGAGGTAGCAGTTAAATTGAGAGAAAGAAGGGAGGGGTCAAGAGAATCTTGATTTGTAAGAGCTGTATATTTATTAGTGGTTGGTATTAAAGGGGGTTCATTAGTGGTAGGCAGGTGGATTAGAGACAACACCTGAAGGAAAGTTTAAATTAGGAATGGCAGTTCCTGCAAAGGGGGAAGGGAGAAGGGGAGGAAAATTATAGGTTGACTTAGGATGGGGCAAAGGTTTAGGAATGGTGAGGCATGGAGGTGGAGGGATACGGGGTCTCTGGCTAGTACTTCTACCTCGCGGTCTAGAGGCTGGTTGAGCATGTGGAATAGGGTCTTTTGGGCATAGTGTTGGGGGGTGCATTATTGAGCCGCACTGGGAAAAAGGTTCCGGCTTCTAATCATTCTGAACTTTTAGAGGGGATGTTTTGCCATGAATACAGTAGAAGATTTCTTCAGGGATGGGGGAGGATCTTGTTATCTGAGCATAAACTTTAGAAAAAGTTAAGAGGGTTTTGGCGGTGGTGAGAGCATCTACAACAAGGGGAATCCCTACATAACTAGCCAGTTTAGAAATACCTTTCGGGGTCCAGTAGCAAAGCAGGAGATTCATAATTTTGATCCACAGTGGTATGGAGGGAAACTCTTCCCTTTTGGGAACAAAGTCGGGTGACCATTTCTGCAGTATAAAGGGCTTTCCAAAAAAGAACCAAGGACTACCAGTCTAAGCATTCTCATAATCTTCCAAGGTCATGAACTTTAACTTTAGGAAGAAGAAACCTTCATCCATGGTAAGGAGGGAGAGTGATCCCTTAAGAGGATAGGTTTTTTTATGGTAGAATGTAATGCTTCGTAGTAAGGTATTTTCCTGATGGAGTAACCCATTAAGGAGAGGGACCACTCAGGCGCCCCTAAAATGAACTAGTCTTTTTTTTTTTTAGAAATGCATTATGCAATTAATATAAGAAAAGAACTAGATACAAACTAAAGTAAAGGCTCACATTCCTTCTTCAAAATCAAACAAAGAGAAGGAGGAATGCTAGCAAATGTAGAACTATCAAAGAAAAAGTTAGCATCTAAAGCTAAAGTAGCACTTAAATCGGCTACCTCATTACAATCTCTATGCACATGATTAAGAATCACCTTATTGAAATTGGTCAAGAACATAAACTCCTTCTCCACCCAATCAGCCCCTTGCCACTTGTTCTTGTTCAAAGAATTTTTGATGAATTTGATAACATTGATGTTGTCTCCTTCAATTATTACTCCTTTACAATCAAGCATCCATGGTTGAATGAGTCTTCTAAGAATCATAATAGCTTCCATTTCAAGATGAGCAATATCCCAATGTGCTCTTCTTTCTCCAAAAGCTATCAACAGTCTTCCTTTATAATCTCTAAAAAATCCCCCAATTCCAGCCGAATAAGAAGACATGAGAGATGCATCCACATTGACTTTAATCCAGTCTTACGGTGGAGGGTGCCAAGAATTTTGAAACTCCAAAGGGAGATTAGCACCCCAGGTATCAATGATAGGATTGGCATTATTGATTGCAGAATAAAGCACATTGGTCACTAAAACAGGAACTGAGATTGCACTCTTTCCATGCTTAACCGCATTTCTGTTTTTTCAATTCTGATACACCGTGTTGCAGTAGATTCTAACACTGTTAGGTGTGATAGTGGAGAGGACTTTCAGCTCAATTAAACATTCATCCATGGAGCCAAAAATCAGAACATAAATTCCCCAACTCTATAACTGTCTAAGAATTTTCTTCAATTCATTACACTTAACAATTATATGCTCCAGATTTTCACTATCAGTACAACCTCTAATACAACAATCTTCATCAACAAGTTTTGTATTAATCTTCATCAACAAGTTTTCTTTGCTTTAAAAACACATTGGTTGGAATGGCATTTCTACTAATCCTCCACCAGAATAGCTCAATACGAACAAAAAATTTCAGTTTCCTCAACCTGGTATAGAAACCCGTGTCTTCTTCACCATAACTCTCATTTCTGGAAGCATCAACAGCACGGGCAGTAATAGACTTCCCTGAGGGAAAGCTGAGCTCCTCCAGGAAGTCCTCATTCACCTCTTTGTTAATTGGTACCTGCATTATTAGATTAACAATTTCTTCAGTAAAAAACCCCCTCAATTCTTCAAGATTCCAAGTTCCATGATTTGTAATAAAATGACTAAGATGAAGTCCATCCAAATCAATACAATTCGCTGTAATTGGTCATTCACTTAAGCTTTTATCAAGCAGCCAAATATCCTTGAGAACATTCACTTTAGCCCCATTAACCACTCTCCACCTTAAGAGAGGCTTTAAGTTTACTGCACCTTCATTCAGGATCTTCCAGGCAGTGGACTTACGTTGACTACAACCTCCACGCCACAAGCTATCTCCATATTTGGCATTTAAGTTTTGATACAATAACGAGTTCTTATTCTTCAGTACTCTCCAAGTAAGTCTTGCTTTGAGAGGGCCAGCTCTACTAACAGCTGAGTGAAAATTCAATCACCTTGAGATTTTGGCTTACACAAGTTTCTCCAAGCAATGTAGTGAATTCCCTTTTTACCATCCCTCTTATGTCAAATGAAGTTTCTACAACATCTATCAATCTCATGGAGAACTTTTTTAGGAACCAAAGAGTGTGTCGAGAAGAAATTAGGAAGACTTAAAAGAGAAGTCTTAGCAAGAGTCATTTTACCAGCTAAGGAAAGGCACTTACATCCCCAAGTGTTCAACTTAAGCATTATTGAATCTAAAATGAATTTGAAATCATTTTAACCGGTCTTCTCAACTTCAACTTGATTCCAAGGTAATGAAACTCCTCAACTGTTTTAAATTTCAGAATTTGCTTCACCTGTACCTTATCCATTCTATTCATACCTTTGCTGAATAAAATCTGGGATTTGGCATAGTTAACCCTTAAACCAGTCCAGGAACAGAAGTCCATAATAATACTATTCATCTTAGTAGCAAGACCTTTGGATGCATGAGAGAAAAGCAAAACATCATCAGCAAATAATAAGTGACTAACCTTGTTAGCTCTATGTGATATCTGAATACCCAAACCTTGACCTTCTTGCTTCATAGCTAAGGAAAAAAGTTGAGAGCATAAAATGTGCAAATAAGGAGATAATGGGCATCCTTGCCTAAAGCCATTTTCAGCACAAATCCATTTGGACTTTTTCCCATTAACAATGAAGGAAAACCTTACATTCCTCACACATTCCATAATGAGTAAATTTATTCTCCTTGGAAACCCAAACATGTTTAACACTTTAGATAAAGTTCCCCAATTCATACTATCATAAGCTTGCTCCATGTCAAGCTTAACCGCCATTAACCCCTTCTTCCTTTTAGACATTCTAAGTTTATGGATAACCTCTTGAGCTAAGAAACAATGATAAGATATAGATCTACTATGAAGAAAAGCAGCTTATTCTTCAGTGATACAATTAGCAATGAAACCCTTCATTCTATTCAAGATCATTGTAGCCACAAACTTATAAGTAGATTAGCACAAGCTAATAGGTCTATAGTTTGATGGTAAAGAAGGCTTCTTAATCTTGGGAATAAGAATAAGAAGAGTATCCTTCCAATCATTAAACATGACATCAGTTTTAAAAAAATCATCAATAGCCTTCCATGTTTCTTCCTCCACAATTTTCCAATAAAATTTGAAAAAAGACATAGTAATACCATCTAAACCCGGTGACTTATTGTTACCTTGCATGAAGACTACTTTTGTAAGTTCATCTTTAGTGAAATCTAGATTTAAAAGATCAATAACTTCTTTGGAAAGTAGCAGATTTTCTAGACAGGGAGGCCAATCCGACAGCTTACAAGTTCTGGCTAACCACTTTTTCTGAAAAAGCCTGTAGAAAACAGTTTCAATTTTCTACAAATCATCCACCACATCCCCATTCTCATCTTTGATTTGTCATATCATATTACCATTCCTCTTAACCGAAGCATATTGATGGAAAAAATTAGAGTTTAAGTCTCCATCCTGTTGCCATCTGATTTTGGACATTTGGTTCCACCAAGTCGAGAGTCTACTCAAAGTAACATTGAGTTCATGAACTTTGTTCCTCAATAGTTCCAGTTTGTCCTCCGTTAAACCTCCTTCATTAGCTTCATCAATCTGTAACATTAAGATGTCTTTCTTCAGTTCATCTCTTAATAAATTCAGATCACAACATTTGTTCCTATTCCAGTAGTGCAAAGCTTTAACAGCTCTCTTCATCTTCTTTTGGAGAATTACAGCATTAGAACCATGATCTATTTTCTTCCAAGCATTGAGAATAATGTTCCAAGTGGCTGGATAAGTCTTCCATATATCTTCAAATCTAATGAAACCCGATCTCTGATTATGATGTTCCACAAGATTGATAGAGATAGGAGCATGATCCGAAGCAACTCTAGGCGAATGATGCACCTTGACCATAGGAACTTTGTGAATAGCCTTAGAGTTCAAAAGACACCTATCAAGTCTCTCCCAAATTCTAAAATTCCCTTCTTTGTTATTACACCATGTGTAGCTAGGACCCACAAATCCTATATCATGAAAATCATTATTAATCATAATGTTCTTCAAATCTTTGGAACCCTTGGAGAGATAGAACCTCTTTCCACACCTTTTATCCTCCTTGGAAAGGATACAATTGAAATGCCCTCCAATGATACAAGGATCATCACCATTTATTTTATTTTCAAGCTTTCTCCAAAGAGATCTATGGGTTTGAGCATCTTTCCCATAATAGACCGTTGCAATGTTCCATTTACCCAAATCATTTGTATTTAGCTGCCCAATAACTACCTGGGAAGAGTGATAAACCATTTCAAATGAAGCAAAGTCCTTCTTCCATAAAATTAAGATACCACCCGAAGTGCCACATGAGGGATGCATGAAATAATCCCACTCACTACCAATGATCTGATTAACATCACTTCTATCAAGAGAAGATATCTTAGTTTCAGTAAGCCCCACTAAAAAGCCCTTATAATCCTTCACAACTTCTTTAAGGTATAAGGAGGCCTCCCTCTTTCTAGCCCCCCCTACAATTCCAAAAAATAATTGACTCCATTAAGAAATAATAGGGGAAGGATCCCCTACTATTTTACTAATTTCCTTATCTCCTCTTCTCTTCTGTTGATTAGTCTCCATAGGTCCTAAACATCTCAATTCTTTTGAGAGTTTGCATTTTCCAGAATTTGACACAGATACCATCAGATCTTCAGTACTCTGTTCAGCAATAGCACTCTACAAATTTGGAGTAACAACACCTTCAATTGAATCCAAATCAATGGATTTAATCAAACTCTTCTCACTAGCCCTTTCAACAACCTCTCCCTCCTCTAATTCACATTCCAACGCTTGGAATTTATTCATAGCAATCGGTATCTCCTGAACCTGTATTTCAGCAGGTTCCATTGCTTGTTTAGAAATAACAGCAATAGCATTTTGATTAAAAGATCCATCCAACTGTTCAGTAGTCTTCCCCTGTTTCACGGTTTCAACAGGTTTGTAACCCTGTTTAACAATAGTATTAACTCCAGTATTTTTCCTGGCATTTCTGAATCTTCTGCTATTAAAATTTACATGGATCCACGACCCGTATTCATCAACTTGTTGCTTAGCTTTATCAGTCTTCACAACCTCATCTTGTTTCACAATTTCATTAGAACTCTGGCTTCTTCTTTCCTTGTCCATAGCTGATATGGACTCAGGACACACATTCTTACTATGACAAACTCTACCACAATGATAACAGAGAGATGTCAGCTTTTCGTATTTCACACGTTGATAAGTTCTTTCGTGAATACCTTCTATCCACACTCATTTAGGGAGTTTCTTCTCGAGCTCAATACGAACGCAACATCTAGCGTATTCCCTCTTCCCCCATTTAAACAAATTCCCATCCAGCATCAAAGGAGTTCCTATCATAGAGGCAATCATTGGAATATTGTCCTCATCCCAACAGCTCAAAGGCAATCCCGGGAAACGAATCCACACCGGTGAAGTAACTCCTCTTAGTGAATCAGTAGAGAAGGAAGGCGACCATCTGTCCATTCCTATGATATGGTTCCCAATGTACCAAGGACCCCCATTCAACACCTCTTCCATGGATTCCAAACTCGCAAACGAACACAGAATCCAGCTATGGCCCAAAATCGTCAGATGGAAGCTACCATATATACTCCATTGCCTTCAGAGTTCTTAACTACAAACTGAAAAAGGCAAGTCCCGTCCCAGAACCTTGATAACCAACGATTTCTTCAAAACTTGAGAATTAGTTAATTCCTTATCAGTTCTTAACTTCACCGCTAATCCATCCTCAGTTAACTGGGTAGAATTAGAATCAAAATTCAATTTAATGTGTTGCGTCTTTCTCCAGGCCGATTCAAACTTATTCACAGGATTAACACCACCATTCGATTTAATACCCTCATCTAATTTATCTCCAGCTTTCTCAAAAGCACCAGTCAGGTTCAGATTAATTTGATTCTTGATTTCAGAAGCACGCGGCCCAGCACAGTTCATTACCTTCAGATCAATATCTGAAGATAACGATTCTATATCCAATTTCGAATGCAAACCTAGAATTCTGTCTTCATTTCGATCAACAGCAACACCTTTGCCTTTCCCTTCCACAATTGGTTCAAGCCTTTCCTGATGCCTAATACCTTCCCTGATTACCAAATTCGAAGAAATTCTGGGTTTTTCTTGATCCCCAAGAACACCGCGATTACTGATGGATCTCTGATCAACAGGTTTAAGAATAGTATTACGAGGAATACCAGACTGATTACTATCGCCGGCAATCCGCTACCGGCAGTCAGAGGATGCCATCCTTCCACCGCTAATCAAGAAGAAAAGACTGCGAAATCAAAAATTAAAAATAGGACTTAGTTTCTCTCTCTAGAATAGGACGCAGAGCTTCTCTCTCTTCAATGACTTGTACAATCCTCCTACAATGAACTAGTCCTTGATAAATTTAGCTATATAGTTTTGAGTTTGAACGAAGGAGAGGAAATGGGAGAATTCCATGGAAACTTAAGAGCTAGCGGCTAGTAGATACTTCCAGTCAAGTGGGAAATCAAAGGAAGGGAGGGAGGCAGGTGGTGATGCAGAAGAGAGGGTCAAAAAATTAGATGTGGTGGCTACGGGGAAAGAACCCCCATCGGGGAGGACGGCGGGAACAAAATATTGATTCTTGTTGAATCTTAATTAGGTTGTTAAACCTAAGTTAATGTTCCAATGCTAACTAATAGTGGGGGTGAATTGGTACTTTAAAAATTACTTCTCTTGGATTTAAAAAGATGAAACTAGTTAACAATTTATAGCAAGTTAATTAAAGTTTTAAAAATAATTTTTTCAACCACGGAAAAAATAACTTGCAGTAAGTAGATATGCAACAAAAAAATAAATGACACACAGATTTATAGTGATTCAGTCAAACACGACACATCCACTCCATGAAGCTTCCAACTTCAGGTATTGCACTATTACCAAAGTGACTCTCCTTTAGCACCCCATAGCAAGGTAGAAAAGCCTTTATAAAACTCACTTCAACCAATCCCAGGTGCAGCAGAGAACCATCATCCTTTCATACACTTTAAGTGTAGGAAGAGAACCCTCATCCTTTCACACCCTCCAAGTATAGGTAGAGTACCTTCGGCTGTTCACACTCTCTAAGTGTTGGCAGAGAACCATCATCCTGTCACACCCTCTAAGTGTAGGTAGAATACCTTCGGCTGTTTACACTCTCCAAGTGTCGGCAGATAACCGTCTGCCTTTCACACTTCCCAAGTGTTGGTAGAGAATCGTCATCCTTTCACACTTCCCAAGGGTCGACATAAAATTGGATCTTATTTGAAAATCTTCTCACGAGCAATCTAGAATGACAAGAGGAAGAGTGATAACCACAATTACAAGGAGATCCTTATCTTTGAGTAACCTTGTGAACCCTTCACACTTCACTTGCAAGAAATATCTCTCAAACACTCTCTCACACTCTCTCCTTCAAATGCCCTTGAAAATTCACATACACAAGATGACAAGATTTTTTAAAAGTAAGTTTTATTGGACCTTTATACAAAAGACATGAAAAAACATCAAAAAAATGGAAGTATTCAAATTTGAACATACACGATTGTACAGTACGATCGTATATTCGTATGTACGAATAGTTCAAATATTATTGTGTATAAACCCATTGTGAATCAATATGAAATCATTTCATATGCAATTATCATTCGGTATGAACTACGTTTGTCTGCGAGGAATAATTACAAAATTAAGAAAATGAGAAAAATAGAACAAAGATGTTCATCCTGGGATGATCATAAATATCGTCCGTATGATCTTCATTTGATGATAGAATAGAGAAGTTCATCCTGGGACGATCATAAAATATCGTCTGTATGATCTTCATTCATTGATAGAACAGAGACGTTCATCCTGGGATGAAAATAAAATATCGTCCGTATGATTTTCTTTCGTGGACAGAATAGAGACGTTTATCCTAGGATGAAATTAAATATCATCCATACAATCTTCTTCCGAGGATAGAATAGAAACGTTCATCCTGGGATGAAATTAAATATCATCCACACGATCTTTGTTAGAGTACAAAACAAAGGCATTCATCCTGGGACAAAATTAAATATCGTTTATACGATCTTAATCAGAGGATAAAATAGAGACTTTCATACTGGGATGAAATTAAATATCATCTATATGATCCATACTTAGAAAAAAAATTCTCTAAACTGTTCGTTCAAATGCTTGTTGGAAAAAATAACTGACCAGATCATCCCATACGAAATTGTATCTTACAGTACGATCAGTTTAAAAATATGAATTTTAAAACTGTCACCCAATGTTTGTGTGTGCTCAGTTACTCAATTACAATCACACACTCTCAGACTCAAAAAAATAAAAAATATAGACTTCGATTATAATAAACTCTAACCTATTCTTGATTTGAGGTCTTCAATGATCTGGAGTATGATTTCTCTAAAATGTTAGTACACACAAGAGAAAAAATAATTCTTTCAAAATATGTTAGGAGAAACAATAATCAAATCAATAATATTTGGAATCATAAAAAAAATAAAAGTTGCAAGAATATCAAACGTGCATAGCAATTATCTCAATAATCTCTTCCTTTTTTATGATGGCAAAATAATTATTGTTTGAATAAAATTGACAATCCTAAATTTCTTCTTAACTCTCTTTGAATGAATAAGCATGTTAATATAAGGGAATTTATACTAAGAACAAATCTAATTTTTTTTAAAATTTTCCATAAAATCATAAAACACTCAAAATAGTCGCATAACACTTAAAACACTCACAAAGCACTTCTCATTGAAACAAAAAAAAATAATACAATTTTAACAAACACTAAAATGAAAAAATAAATCAAACAAAACAAAAAAAAATCTCCCCCTTTTCACAAAAAAACAAACAATATTTCTCTCCCTTTTTTACAACAACAAAAAAGAAAAAAGAGAAAGTTGAAATGAAATAAGTCATATGAGAAACCTTAAATAATTGATCTTGAAAAATATTGAATATATAATAGCAATAATAAGATTATTTTTCAATTGAGAAAATAAAGTTTTATAATTTAAAATTAAAATATAATATAGACAAGATTAAAATATAAAGGTCATGTAATAATCTAGACAATTTAGATAAGGAAAATTATTGCAATAGTGAAGAAATAAAGATTAATTAATGTCAAATTCTAATACAAAATAAAATTAAATATTAGATTGATTTGAGATTGGAGATCAAAAGATAGAGGAAATAACATTTTCAATACACTTGTTTGAAGATATTGCGCATCTTTTTAAATATTTGTGTCACGCTTTATGCATCTTTTTATAGTTGGGCTAATTTTATGCCTCTTTTCAATTTGTGAACCATTGCACATTCTTTTAATTTTTGTACACTTGTACATTTCTCAATTTTTTTAATTGATCTTTCCAAAATTAATAATCTAAAAACTCAAACTTCTCTAAGTACAAAGATAATTATATTGAAAAGAGAATTTAAAAATAATAAGACATCAAAATTGCAATAATAGTATTAAATTTTTGTATGCCTAAAAAGAACATGAGATTGATAGCCTTCACTTAATCGATTTATAAATTAACTTATATTTTTTGAAAAATTAAATTTCCTAATGAAATTAATTTTTTTATTCATGTTCATGTTATAACACTTTTTAGATAAGTTAGGTCAGAGTTATTATATAGACAAACGAACATTTCAATTAAAGTTCAAAAACAATTAAACAAAACAAGACATATTTTATTGATATCAAAATATCACAAGATACAAATGAATGCTCAAATGATATCAATAAAATCATAACATAACATCAAAACTCTAACACAAAATAAGTATATAAAAACACTAAACAAAACACAACTAAAAGATCATCACATCACATCACTATGCACAAATAAAGACAATCACATAATAAGCACATCTATCACTCTGAGGGTCCCTGGTCTGGAGGAGGTGGCTGGTTGAAGAAGGAAAAATAGCTACTCATCACATCCACATTGGTGTTCACTGATTCGAACTAACTTCAAACCTAACCCATGTTCTGCTGGTATTGAGCATCCTGCTGGTGTAGATGAGTCTGTATTTGATCAAAGCGCTGATCAAAATGAGTCTCAAGTCTATCAAAGCACTGGAGCATCTCTTGAAAGGCTAGTCTATGAGTAGGAGCAGGTGCAGGTGTAGGTATAGGAGCAGGTGCTCCACCTTCTCCCTTAGAATCCTCACTTCCATCATCACTACCAAAAATTGTTTGGAATGAAGCATCAATGAAGTAGATAAGCAATTCTAGATAAGGATCAGCATGAACTAGATTGTACTTCTTCTCAAGAATGTAGGTCACTAGGTGTCCTAAAGCAATGTTCTTTTTTCTCTTATAAGAGACATGGCCAATTTCAGAAAGCCCATAAATGTAGTCCGGCTTCATGTATAAGTTGACCAGTCATGATAAGGCAAGTGACAGTGGAAAGAAGAAGAGTAATAATGATATGGTCACCAGCTTTAGGATCTATAGAGGTTCTAAGAATATGCTGGATATTCCTAGCATTTTAGTTCAAAGTGGATACCTTAGGCAAATGACACACTTCTTCAATCCATCTAATCACTTTGTTTATTTCAATCCAGTCAAAATCAAAAGCATAGGTCAAAGTGTGGGCTCTTATTCCTTGAGTCCTTAATTGCAACATTGTTCCCAAATCCTCCTTGGTTATTTAAACCCGCTTCTTCAGAACATAAGACCTAATCCTATTTTGGTCAGTGCTAAAGGTCATATTAGCAAGAAAATAGTGAAAAGTGTCATTGTTGTAGGAGTGAATAAGGGTTAGGATAAAAGCGGATTTTGTGGCAGCAAAAAGAGGCATTACTTGAAAGTTAATGTTTTCTTGGAGAAGAATTCTAGTGTGTGTAATCTTGGTAAAAATGAATCCTTGTTAATCCTGGACTAAAAGTTATCATCTTCACTCCTCGAAGACAGACTCTTAGTATGTCTACCCCTCATGCTAGAACTTGTCATTATAAGATTGGAAGATGAGAAGGATTTGAAAGGAGATTGAAGTGAATAAGATTTGAGTTCTAATGCTCTTTTATTTAAAGAAAAATAATCTTTCATACGTACAAAAAGAGGTTTGTCTTGTACCTATGAAAATAAATTTTGTATGTACTAACGATTACGTCCAAAATAAAATAACTTTTCATAATCACACAATTTTCGAATCATCATTTCATACATGCTTTTTGACCATACGATCATACAGATGAACAGGTGTTCATCCAGGCTGATCGGTTATTTAAGATCATTTTAATGATGGATTGATTCGTTCCCTATATTGAATAACACGTGGATCGTATGTATGAATTCCATGTTCGTACGTACGATTAATTATAATAACTGAGTATGCCCGTACAACCATCTACATGCGTACATATGAATGAATACACATCATCTAGGATGATCTGGTAATCGTACAGAATGATATGTATTGAAAAACAAAATTATACACAATCAATCCAACCCAACGATCATCATGCTATAGAAATCTTACAATACAAAAATAATTTCATACAATATGAATAGAGCACTTAGAAAAAAAATTGCACGATCGATCAGAAATAGGAAATTCGATGTGAAAACATTTGAAAATCACACAAAAGTAAAAAAACAAAAAAATCTCAAACACACATAAAATACAAAAACTGAAAAACACACAAAAAAACACATATCAAGTTTGCAGAAAATTTTTAATTAAGCATTCAGATCAATCAGACCAAGCCTTGTTCTTAATGTACTAAAAGTATCAAAAGCTAGTGGTTTTGTAAAAATATATGCAACTTGATTTTGTGTTGATACATGATTCAGTTCAATTTCTCCTTTGGATACATGATCCCTTATAAAATGATGCCTTGTGTCTATATATTTGGTTATAGAATATTGAATAGGATTCTTTGAAATACAATTTGCACTAGTATTATCACAATAAATTGGAATAGTCCCTATTATAAATCTTTAGTCAATCAACTATTATTTCAATCAAAGAAATTGTGCCACACAACTTCCTAAGGCAATGTATTCAGCTTCAGCAGTAGATAAGGCTACAAAATTATATTTTTACTGGACTAAGAAACTAAAGAATTTCTAATAAATTTATATATTACAGATGTGCTCTTTCTATCAATTCTACAACCTACAAAGTCTGAATCTGAACATTCAATTATTTCAAATGAAAAGTTGAATTTAGGATATCAAATCCCTAAGTTTTGAGTTTCCAAGAGATATCTCAAAATCCTTTTTACTGTTGTCAAATGTGATTCTTTTAGATCCGAATGAAATCTAGCACACAAATAAACACTAAACATAATATCGGGTCTGCTAGCTGTCAAATAAAGCAAAGATCTAATAATTCCTCTAAATTTCATTAGATCAAAAAATTTTCCAAAGGGTCCTTATCCAACTGAACTGAGGAACTCATAGGTGTATTAACAGGTTTAACATTATCTATTTCATACTTCTTGAGAATGTCCTTAATATACTTCGACTGACTAAGAAATGTTTCCTCCTCAATTTGCTTAATGTTAAAACCTAGAAAGTAACTCAAATCTCCCATTAGACTCATCTCAAATTCACTACTCATTGATTTAGAAAAATCATCATAAATATTTTTATTTGTAGATCCAAAAATGATATCGTCAACATAAATTTGTATGATGAGTATATCGTCTCCTAATTTCTTCAAAAAGAAATTGGTGTACACACTTCCTTTTTCTAAAGATCTCTCAAGTAGGAAAGTGCTTAACTTCTCATATTAATCCCTAGGTGCCTATTTCAATCAATATAATATTTTTTTCAATTTAAAAACATGATTTGGGTATTTTTTGAATTTTCAAAACTTGAAGGTTGTTCAACATAAACATTCTCTTAAATCACCCCATTTAAAAAGGTACATTTAACATCCATCTGAATCAATTTGAATGCTCTAAAATAGGCAAAGGCTAACAAAACCCTAATTGCTTCAAGTCTAGCTACTAGGGCAAATGTCTCCTCGAAATAAATCCCTTCAATCTGATTATATCCATTAGCTACCAATTTGGTCTTATTTCTAACAACTACTCCTAAGTCATTCATTTTATTCTTGAATACCTACTTATATCCAACTATACTTTGATCCTTTGGCCTTGTAATTAATTCCCAAACTTCATTTCTTATAAATTGATTTAGCTCTTCTTGCATTGCCAAAGTCTAAAACTCATTCGAAAATGCTTGATCTATATTTGTGGGTTCTATCATTGAAATAAAAGCTGAATGATTGACTTCTTTACTTAGTCCATTCCTAGTCCTAACACCCTCACTAGATTCATCTAAAATCAATTCATTTTGGGGGTTTTTAGAAAATCTCAAATCTCTAGGAAACGAGTTTTCTATCTCCTACTTTTTATCCAAAGTAATCTTCTTATTCTTTCGGGAGTTAATTTTTATCTCATCCTCTTCAACATTTGGCACTTTCAAAACTCCAGATTCATTAAATACAATATGTGTGGTCTCTTCAATAACCAAAATTCTTTTATTAAATACTCTATAATATTTTTCAACACTAGAGTATCCAAGAAAAATTCCTTCATCTAATTTTGGATTAAATTTTTCTAAGGCATGTTTTTCATTATTATGTATGAACATCTTACATCCAAAAATATACAAATATGACAAATTAGGTGTTCTTCCCTTAAGAAGCACATAGGGTTTTTTATTTAATTTTGATCAGATATTCACCCTATTTAGAACATAACATTCAGTGCTAACCGCTTCTACCCAAAAATATTTTAGAAGTGAATATTCTTCCAATAGGGCTCAAGCAGCTTCTATTAATATTTTGTTCTTTCTTTTGACTACCCCATTCTACTGAGGGGTTCTAGGTGTAGAAAAATTATGATCAATTCCTTTCTGTTTATAATAATCTTTAAATTTCTCATTTTCAAATTCAACACCATGATCACTTCGGATTATTAAAATCTCACACCCTAATTTCCTCTGAATCCAAGTCAAAAAATCTCTAAACTCCTTAAATGATTCACTCTTATGATATAATAATTTAAACCAAGTGAATATAGAAAATTCATCTACTATCAAAAATCGGTATACCTTCCCTCCTAGACATACAGTTCCAACCGGTCCAAAAAGATCCATATGTAAAATCTCCAAAGGTTTACTAGTTTTAAGATCCTTATTGGACTGAAAAGAGGACCTCACCTATTTTCCTAATTGACATGCATCGTAAAGGAGATCCTTAGTAAAGTATAGTTTTTGTATACCTCTAACCAAATCCTTTTGGGTAATTTTCCTAAGATTTTTCATGCTAGAGTGACAAAGTCTCCTATGTCATAACCATGATTCATCAGAAATAGTTTTTAAACAAAAAATATTAAGAACAGAAATACAATTCAAATCTAGCATATAATGTTTGGCTCTGTCGATGTGGGTTCCTACTTTGAGGTTAGAGCTTATCAAAAGGATTCCAATGTCACACATAATATACATGTGTGTTAATCAAAGCATTGCATTCAAGCGATTCATTGTAGTATGTAGATATTTAGTTGTGGTTGATGCTTGTCACCTCAAATCTAAGTATCTTAGTGTACTGCTACCTACATATTATTTGGATAGAAATAATGGTCTCTATACTATAGCATATGTTGTTGATGAATATGAATTTAAAAAAATTTTAGAGTGGTTCATGGGGAACTTGTCCAAAATATTTTGTTTTGTAATATAATATTTGTCCCTCATATCAGATATAGAGAATGAACTTGGTGAAATTATCAAGCTTATTTTTCTAAATACCGAGCATAAAGTGTGCGTGAGACACATTTGAAAGAATATAAAAAAGCAATTTCACTACGAAAGTGGTAAAAACCATTAGAATTTTGTTTGTACAGCTGCATGCACTTAAAAGTTAAATGATTTTCATATCAAATTTGAGGACATATTCAAAATCAATCTTCAAGTTTATGTTTAATTAAATTTGTTATCATGCAAGTGGTCTAAGGCAAATTTCTTAACCACATAAAAAATCACTATAATACAGACAACATGTTCGAATATTTTAATGCATGGGTTAAAGAAGTTACAAGTAAGCCTGAGGTAGATTTGGTTGACATGATTAGGGTAATGCTTATAGAACAACATTCTCATAGGAAGTTAAATTTAGGTGGTTGGAAAGGTCAACTTGTTCAACATGTTGAAGATTAGGTTAGGGATATCACAACAAGGAAAGAACATTTTGTAATTCAACAATCGACACCAACCAAAGCTAAGGTTGAGGGAATTCATGAACATCACGAGGTAACATAAAGAAGAAGGAATGCGATGCATTCATTGGAATGAAACAACACACCTTATTACATTTGTACATCGATGATCATTACTACCAGTATAGGTTTGTGTTATTCCTCTTTCAATTACAACCTTTTGTCACGTTAATTATATTAACCTTTATGTTTTATGACTAAACAAAAAATGGCATATGATGGCTCAATTTTATCCCTTCCAGGAAAGGACATGTGGGTTGTAATCAGTGATGGTGAGGTAGTAAGCAGGCCAAGTTAACTTTAACCATGTAGAAGATCAAATAAAAGGCTAACTACAAATTTCTTAGTAGTTGGAAAGAAAATAAAATAAGGTTATAGATTTAGTCAATGCAATTTATGGGGACATCATAGAAGCACTTGTAAGAACCCACTAAATGTGGAAGGTAACATAATTGGTGATGAGATTCTACATGCTGATTAACTTCTTACTACATCGTCTGCTTGTGCAAAACTGACTATACGTCGTGCATATATTGTGTCTTTAGAATGAGCATAAGTTACTAGAATTTATGGTTTTGTAAAGGGAAATGATACTTCATTTTGGTGCCTTCTATACTTTCTATTCTTCTTGATAGAATTTTTTGATGCTTGCATAATTTTTATTGCTTGCTGAATTTTTGGATGCTGCAGTTCTGGGTTTACAACAATTACTTAAGTCCCTTTACCATGGCCTGTTAATAATTGCAAATAAAGTTCTGTAATATTTGAGGCAACCTTGTTGCAAAGGTAAATAGTAATTATTCTATCACTATCAACCATTATCCATTGCTGCATTATTTTTAAGGGAAGCAAATTTGGACTAGTGGAAGCTTTGATTGAAATTTTAATATAATTATGGTTAAGCAAGTCCCTCTAATATTTTTTGTATTAAAAATATTCTTGTTTGAAAGCATCTATCATTAAGCTTCTAATAAATACAAGGAGGCTTCAAGTTAATCTCATACTCTAATAGGAATCAACTAGATTTATACTCTTTAGGTAAAGTCATAGTCACAACCTTCAAAAGAAAATAATGTTCTAAGGATAAACCAATATTCACCTTACTTTTGGTTTACATGTGTCTTTCATCCCCTCACAATCAAGGCATAATAAATCTTAGTGGGATTCAATTTGACCTCTTCCACACAAGTTAATAATAATATGCAATGCTCTAAAAAATAAACTTGAATAGGACAAACATCCTTGTTAGATTCTCTTGACCTCTTCCATATAGGATAACACTATCAAAAAATACTTTGGAAAATAATCTTAGATAATTCAACTATCCTTTGTGGATTTATCTCAATCTCATCCTAACAAGTTAATGATATTGCACAACCTTTTGATAAAAACCTTGGTTATATCAAACATTTCTTATGGGCTCTTCCTGACATCTTCCATACACATTAAAACCATCAAAAAATATTTTGGTAAATGACATTGGATAGGTCAAATATCCTCACTAGATTCCTCCCAATTTCTTCCTCAAAAGTTTACACGATCAAGCAATGCTTTGGCAAACAACCTTTTATAGGTCAAACATCCTTAATGGATTTCACTCAACCTCTTCCTTACAAATGTTAAGTATAAATTAGGGATGATATATTATTTTAAATTTTAAAAAAATACTATTTTAGTTATATTTGTGCTAAAAACATTTAGGACATGGAAAAAATTTACAAGTATTTAATTAGCATCACAGCACCCATAGATTTCAGAACATGGCATTGTCATCTATAATGCCATAGTGCCTAATTCAAACATTACAATACCATTTTTTTCTAAAATTTAATAAAAATTAGCACAACAATTTAGCCAAGGAGATGGGGGTAGTGGAGTAAGCTAAATATTTTAAAAAAATTTAGGGCTCTATCAATCCCTATGAATTTTTAGATTTTCTTTCATATAAAAATTATAAAATTCTCACTTAATATATGCAAGTATACATGCTGAATCAAGTAATATAGTGATAGAGTAGAGTATCAGGAAGAATATTTACTTGTTATTATTATTATTATTATTGTCTATTATAATTATAATAATTAACATACTCAATAAAAATAAGTTGTGGTGGAGATTCAATCACTTAATTTAAAATAAAAATGTAACATTATTTGGATAAAATGTTTAGGAATGAAGAAATATAAATACAATATGTTTCATAATGATTCTCTTTTATATTGATGTTATCAGAGCATATGCATCACTGATCGCTTAGTTGAGCATAAAGAGACAAAGGGAAGATTAAACCTTTCAACCTCAATACCACTCTAATCTCCCATAGTCTATCACCCTTTGAAAATCTCAGTAAAGTAAGTAAATCATGTACTGTTAAAACACCATCATTATAATTCATCTAAGTAAATTTTGTATATATTAAGCACTATATCTATGCTTATATCACACCAATCTGATATACTTGGTTGTGTCTGCTTTCCTCTTCATAAGATCCACATTACACATGTTATTAACTACACATTGTCCACTATGTGCATTAAATTAGGATTTGATATATTAAAAATATAATTAAATTATTAATGAAGAGAATTCATTAGTACTACACATTTTATTTACACCATCAATCCAAAATTAGAGAATTTAGCCAGACATGAAGAATAAGTGAAGCAAATACATTTTCATTCTTATGAAGTTGATCTAATGCTCCCTGAATTCCCTTTGTTTTCACTCCTAAGAAAACTATGGAGAAGCACTATAAAGACTAACATTAACTAAGTGACTAAACTCTCTTAATAATATTATAGAAAGAATATTAATATAAAAACAAAAAAATGGAATTTTCCACCATAGTGTTCTTGACACTTGCATCACAATGCCCATCAAACGAACTAGCATTGTAGAGATGAAAAATTTCCTCTTATACTAGGCTTGCTAATGTGGATCCACTATTTAATGATTTGATGCATCAACTTGCTTGTAGATCATGTCCTAGTCGATTATGACTATCATGTTGTGGCATAGCTGACAATTGAGTGCTACTGAGGGTTGGTCGCTACAGCATCCACATGGAACTCTCCTCAACATGCTTTCACTGGAAAAATCAAATAGTGCAAGAAAGTGAAAAATAAAATATGCAAAAAGTGGAACAAAATGAAAGAGGTCGAGGATGGAAAAATTAAATAGTTGAAAACGCATAGGTTGTAAATTATAGGTATATAATTTAGCCAATGTTTCAAATTTTTATAAAAGCTGATAGCAATGAGGACAAGGTCCAAATTTCTTGGTATATAATTTTAATATATCCACTATCAAAAGATTTTATATGTATGTAAAAATATTACCTTAGTTCCACTATCCTAAAAGGATGTAAAAAGGTTAGAGGTGAAAATATCTCTTCCTTTAAACCTATATTTCCAATGCAACAACTTTATGCCTTCTAACAACAAATTCACATAAACTAATGTAATCATCAATGATACATTCATGGATTTTTTACCTCATTATTTCATGAGGTTGATCAATAAAAACCAAACACAAAACCAAAATCCTCAAACCAAAAATAAATTCCAAAAGCTTATGCCCCATACCACTTTTTTGGATGATTTTTTAATCACCTCAAAACTTAATCAAATGACTTTGGATTTGTGATTTTTCATTTCTATATTGATTAGCCGTGTTCTTAGAGTTAACCCTCCAAATTTGAGGTCAATCCAGAAACTCTAACCCTCATAACTCAATTTAATTTAAAGGCTATAAAACCTTCAAATATTTACAACTTATGCTACTGTACTTTGCATCTTATGGATTTTGACCTTTAGACCTTCCCAAAAACCTTTCAATATGTCCATAATCATCCTTATAACATGTTAAACCCAAAATTAAACTTTTGGTGGACCCTGATTTACCCAAAGTTTATTATGGGCCCACATGGCCCCAAAGTTGCTTAAGCGAAAAATTGAAGTTTTCCCTAAACTTCAAAATGATTCAATCAAACCAATCCATGGAACCTCTTTCCATACATCCTAGGCATTATTAGAAATACGTTGAACTTAAACCCAAGCCATGGTCAAACTTGGTTGACCAAGTCAACCTAAGTTGACCAAATGATCCTTTTAGGGTTTAAATGTACAATCTAAACTAAATGACCATCCCATGGCTTAAGACACCTTGATTTGTCACAAAACATCAGTAAAAACCTATTAGATCCAACCAAAAATTTTAGGTCAACTTCGTTGACCATGTCAATCAAGTTTTACCAAATGTACATACACCTGAACCTAACTTAAACCCAGAAACCATGGCTTGACTAAACCAATCTAGAGACCTAAGGTGTCCAATTAGATCCATAAGAAGGTCCCATCAATGACACAATAATTAAGTCGACTTGGGCTAGCCATGTTGTTTAACCCAAGTGGTCTAAAGAGGGTTCCCTTGAGCCAAAATCCAACCCAAGCAATCTAACCCAAACCAATGCTTACATCAGATCCCCATAACCCTTTGTACCTATCCAACTTGCCCAGCCCTTGATTCAACTTAGGCAAGGAGTTGGGCAAGCCCAAAGTTGCCAAAATCACCATGGGCTAAGCCTATTTCTAACCTAGGCCATATCAAGCCTAACAAATGCCCATATTGGATCCCCCATGACATAATACATCTCCCATGGTCGACCCAGCCCTTGATTTGATAAGGGTTCAAACCCAAATCGATTAAAATTGCCCAGATTTATGTCAATCAGATTCTCATTAGAAAATTGGGCGAAAATTGGGCTTAACCATGCCCAAATTAGTTAACTCCTAAGATCACTAACTCTTAGTCTCCTTTCCACCTAAGTCCTACCAAAGTAGTGGTCAACGTTAACTAGTTTAGGTGAAAAATTAAAAAGATGGTTCCCCTTTCACAATGTTTGGGCAAATCTTCCTCAAGTACTAAGTTTACCTTTTTGGGGCTAAGGTAACTCTACCCTATTAACCCTTTAGTTGGCAGTCATCCAATAACCTCCAAAAACACTATTTCCATAGATAAAGCTTCCTTTTCTAGAGCACATCATTCGATCCAATCATTTTAAAAAGCCTCCCTAGAGCTCCTAGAGAAATCCTTATGTTTCCTAAGCCTTCTAGCCATCTCTAGAGGTTAGTTAGAGTGACCTCTACAGAAGTCTCTTAGCCCTCTACTCAAATTCATACCTCAGGTGCTCCTCTGACCTTGACATCTGATTGAAAAGAGTTCTTAAGAGTTATGTGAAGCTACTTAATACAAGGCATGGGAATTTGGAGCATTACTTAAGGAATAAATCCTATCATAAGCTCCAAGATAGCTAGCTATGATCCAGTGTGAAGAAAATCATCTACCCATTAAATTTTGACCTTAGATTGATAGTTTGAATCCTCCTAATTCTCCCTACAAAATATAATAATGTTTTTCTAGTGAACTTTCTTAGATCATACCGAAATGTGCTTATGGTCACAGAGGCCCACGGGATGTGGATGACGTAATTTGAGCTAGTTTTCTATATTAGATCTCATGGTCTTGTAGTGTTGTTAATCATATCATCTTGATTATATATCAGATAACCATGTTTAATCTCACATTAAACCATTAGCCGTAATGATTTTCTAACTAGTTACATAATGCCTTGTGTAAAAGTGCGTCTGACTGTGTAATTGGTTATTTAAATATTCCAAAAATTACATGAAACTTAAAAAAAATCATATCTCCTCAAACATTTGTCCAAGTATTGTGTTTTCAGGCTCATTGAAAAGTTCTTGAGGAGATCTTCAAAAGTGCTATGGTTTCAAACTATGGACATGTATTACAATTATGTAATTTTAGTATTGTCCCTAGGGTAAAATTAATAATTTTTCACTATAATAAGTTTATCATGGCTTGAATCTTTAGGGGGTTAATCTTTGGCATATTTTTTACATGTCCAAAAATTTCTCCTTCTATTTGTTGTATTTAAAGGCATTAGTAAGGTAGTTTAGGCTTAAGGTCCTTAAATGACCCTTAAGTTTAAATTGACCTAACCCTTCTTCTAAAGGGCATACGAGCCTAGTTTTTGGTACATTTCTTGTGTTTAGGATAGAGAGTAGGGAGCCATTGATTTCAAACCACCACTTAGGACTAGATACCCCATGAAAATTCCTTGAAGTAAACTTGTGTTTAACTTGGGTCTAGTTCACTGACTTAGAGGGTCCACCATGGGATCAAATCTAACGAGTTTAGACTTTGGAATTAGCTAACACCATGGTCTCAATTCACTAAATTTGGAGCCCATTTGGTCCACAAACTTGGTAACCTGAGTTTCACCTTCACAAATAAATCAAGAATTTTATTAAATAAAAATTAATTCATGTTAAATCTAAAAATAAAAATAATGGCTCAAAATATTCATAATTAAATGATATATAAAGAAAAATTCATGCCCCATCATGAGACTTCAAATTTGGGCTTAATTTATTAATTATGAAGTTCAATAATTAATATAAATAAATTGTTTAAAAGCATAAAAAATAAGCCAGATTTTAAACACTTGAAAATGCTCCAATTAAGGATAATGTAAAAATTCTTCTACTCATAACTAAATAAAAATTTTAGGCTCACGTACAAAGATAAATGCTCTTTAAGAATTAAGCTCGGTAATCCTTGTTAGGCACCACCCTGCCAGCAGGTCATGAAAGACCACTTAACTTATTAGGTTTCTAAGCCTAATTTTTAAATATTTTGAAATTATTTTTCTAGAAATGATCAATTAGCATGCATTACATTAAAATATAATTAAAAGTTAATAAATATTATTTGCATCAAGCATAATCACCCTACATAAGTAAATGGGAAAATTATGACATTCTCTAACTATTAGCCCCAATTTATCAAAAACTTCAAAAACGAGCCTACTAATCTTTCATAATAGCCTGATACATGTTTTAAAGTTCCTCAGTAGTTTAACTTGCTCTATAATCTAGGTCAAGGTAAGGCAAGGTTTACATGTCAATAGCTAGGTTCATATTACTATTATTTAGTTCCCACCTTAGATTCTCTCTCCTGAAATCTTTTAAATCAAAATGCAAAACCCAACACATAAGATTAATTGAGGCATTTTTGAATCATTTCAGGAGCCCAAAATAGATCCTACTTCTCATCCCTTGGCCTCTAAAAATAAGTGCTCAAAATTGATCCATTTCGTATTAAAATTCTCACCACATTCCTTCCATATCAACACTTGAAAAATCTAAATGAAATTTCTACCATTATTTTACTCAAGAATATTCATAGAAAACTCAAAGCCTCTTTGATGTAATTAACTATGAAGGCTTATCTTAGTTCAAAAATTTGTTCATTAAATAATTTTAGATCAGGAGAGAGAAGCTATGTCCTTTTCAGTTGAAGAAATTTTAAATTTCTTCTTCGCGTTTTTTCAGTTAGCCGTTGACTGCAACAGAGGATAGCTGGACTGTGGCAGCTGGGGCACCAGTCATCCTCCGTCCTCCTCCTCCCCCATCATCTTGAAAGATCTCACGTCAAATTGCTTCGTCTCCACCTGCTTTTGGAGACAATGGATATGAGAAAGAAGGCAAGTTCTGGTTCAATAAGGAACGTTCTCTGTTTATCAAGGAAGGTGGAATAATGGTTAAATAGAAGAATTTTGAATTTATTGGAAAGGGTAAGCAAGTCTTGATGGAAGAAAACTATAATTCTCAGGCCAAGGATATCTATTTTTCTAACAAGATCCTTAATCCGAGTATTTCATTCCAAATAGCAAACTGCACACCAACCTCTTGTAATAATCGGACAACGACGAAGGATACTGATGTAAAAGGTGATTTGAAGAATAACCAGATTACTGATGATCTGGGTAGTACTGGAGCAAACGTGAACACTATTGAACAAGAAAGCTTAGAAATAAGCCTTGCTAATTCTGACCTCTTCAAGGTTTGTGAATGTGAAGCAGGTGAGTTTGAAAACTGTAATTTTCAAAAGGAAAATGATGATCGTTCTAAAACTATGGCTGATAACTCTGTTTTGAATGTATGGAAGAAGAATGCCAATACTAAAGTTTTAGAGCTAAACTTTGGTGAAATTTTTGTTAAGGAAGACGGTGTGGTAATGATTCATGTTGAGAATGAAAAAGACAATTCTAATAGACTTCAGAAGTCTCTAGTTATCAAGGTTTTTGGCAATAATATTCTTTTCAATGTCATAAGCATTGAGCTGAGGAAGCAATGGTCAGAAATTGGTAAATTCCATCTAACCCAGTTAGGATTGGGATGGGTACTCTATGTATTTGAAGAACATGACTCTTTGGAGGAAATCATAGCTTATGGTCCCTGGTATATCAATGGTAACATAGTGGTCATGGATAGATGGATGGCTTCTTTCTCTCCTACTTCATTAAAGGGCTCATAGCTCCAATTTGGATTCGAATGCCCAAACTTCCTCTTCAATGTTGGGACGAAGTTGATGTTTGTAGAATTGCTTCCATGGTGGGCACTCCATATTTGATTGATGGAAACATGTTCCAATGGAGTCAAAGAGAATTTGCAAGGGTTTCTGCCTACATTTAGGCAAACTCGATGAGAAACTTCCTTTAGGAGTATGGGTGGAAGGTGAATTAGGCAAATTCTATCAGAGAATATAATATGAAAGGTTGCCTACATTTTGCTTCAATTGTGGAAAGCTGGGTCACCAAAGAGAGGAATGTTTGAAAAAATCAATTCCTATCAATCCTAAGCAAGTTGGAGAAGCTCAGGTCAGTAAAGATAAGGTGGTTTTAGAACCAAATTAAAAATCACAAGTTGTTGCTTCAAACATTGAGAGTAATGGAGATATTTATGGGCCATGGATTCATGTGGATTACAAAAAAAAAAAAGAAAGCTCTTAGAACAGCCTCTACTAAAGGAGAAGATAGATTATCTAAATCAAATATGGAGATAAAATCCAATGAAGTTATCAATAACAGTATTGAAGAAATTGCCGGAATAGGTATGCTGGAGCAAGTCTTAATTGAACCTATAGTACAGATTCCACTTGTTGAAGGTGGAAAGGAAGAAGGTTATTCAAAAGATGGTTTATGTTGTGCTGGATTGATCACCCAAAAAAAGACAGAAAAGGGGAATACTAAAGCCGATTTTACTGAAGGAATTCCTTCTATCAAAAATAAATTTGATGCTTTGGGGAATTTTGCTGAAGAAGGGGAGATAGCTGAAGTTAATATCTCTCCAGTCATTCAAATCCTATATGGAAATGCAACCCAGGAGGTTTTGCTGGAAGCTACAGATTTAAATAAGGAAGGAATCAGATTAAATGAAGATAGTTCCTCAATAATAAAAAAGAAAGGTATGAAATAATTGAAAGGTTTGGGACCCATCAATTTGAAGAAGAAGGCTCCTCTCTACCTAAAGGAGGTGGTGAAAGATCACAATGTTTTGTTTATTGGGCTATTGGAAACTAAAATGGCTTCTATTGAGCTTAAAGATGTGGAGTCATTGATGGCACTGATTGGGACTTCAGTTATGTTCCTTCAGCTGGATTATCAGCAGGCATTCTAGTGCTTTGGAGGAAAAGGTTGGCTAATTTCAGCAAAATCGATTCTTCTTCTCAATTTATTATTGGTGATTTAGATATTCTCAACAAGGGGAATTGGAGGATTGCCACAATATATGGAAGCAAAGATGTTTATAATAGAAGACTTCTTCAGAATGGGCTGGAACCACATATGACTAACGATTGGCCTATAGTGATTGGAGGAGACTTTAATTATCTTTTGTCCAAAGAAGACAAGAAGGGTGGTAGGAGATTTTCATTTTCTTTGGGGCCCAAAGAGATGAAATATTTCATGACATCTAATGACCTTCATGAGCTAGGATTTATTGGTCCTAGGCTAACTTGGAGCAACAAAAAGAAAGGAGCAAATCAGATTATGGAAAGATTAGACCGGATGATGGTCAAGTCTGTTTCTGTCAACTACAATCAGCACTTGGTGGTTAAACATCTCCCCAGGATAGCTTCGAATCATTTTCCCATTCTTCTTAAAACTTTAGAATATTCTTCTAAAGTTAAGAAATCTTTGAAATTTGAGGAAGTTGGGCTTCTTACCCGGCATCTTGTGGAATGGTGGAAAAAGCTTGGAATAGGAGTGACTGTGGAACAGCAGCTGAGATACTAAACTTCAAGATGAAAAGATCTCTTAAATCCTTATTCTTTTGGAGTAAGGCAAAGCTTAAAGACTTGAACCTTCCAAAGACTTGCTCAAAGATGAAATTTTAAAACTTCGAACTTCGGAAGCTGAAATCGGTGGGCTCTCTCAAGATGATTATTATTTGCTGAAATTCAAAATTAATGACTTAATTCTACTTTGGCTTGGATAAGCACGTAGTGGAAGCAAAGATCTAAAGTAAAATGGATCGGTGAAGGTGATCAAAATTCAAAGTTTTTTCACTCAATGGCTAGTGCTAGAAAGAATACAAATTTCATCCATTGTATTAAGGATAGTAACGAAATCTTGGTGGAGGAGCAAAATCAAATTGAAGATGTTTTAATTCAGTTCTTCAAAAATAAATGATGTGATAGGAGATGCTTACTTGAAGATTGGCCAGAGAATCAACATATTCTGGATGAAGATAAATATTATTTAAACAGCAACTTCAACTTAGAGGAGGTAGAAAAAGCTATAAGTGAAACTACTGGATTCGCTTCTCCAGGTGAGGATGGGATATCTTACTCTTTTATTAAAAGTTATTGGTCTATCATTAAAATTGATTTATGGAAAGCAATGAAAATGTTTTTTGAAACAGCTGATATTGATGTTAATTGGAAAAGAACTTTTATAGTTCTTATTCCCAAAATCAACAACCCGAATTATGCTCATAATTATAGGCCTATCAGCCTTTGTAACACAATTTACAAGATTACTTCAAAGGTTATTCTTAATACAATAAAAGATTTCATTCCATAACTTATCACTCTAGAGCAAGATACTTTTGTTAAAGGAAGATCTCTTCAAGACCATGTGTTGATTGCACAAGAACTATTCCACAAATTTAGATTCTCTAAAGCTTCTAAAGGTCATGTGTCTATTAAATTAGACATGGAACAGGCTTATGACTCTATAGGTAGGCCAA
The DNA here is from genome assembly GCF_001605985.2 of Dendrobium catenatum. Classification (NCBI taxonomy): domain Eukaryota; kingdom Viridiplantae; phylum Streptophyta; class Magnoliopsida; order Asparagales; family Orchidaceae; genus Dendrobium; species Dendrobium catenatum. Next base: position 526,422 of record NW_021319262.1, on the reverse strand, counting down.
CTCTACAAAAGGTTCTTTCTTATTTTGGTTTTCCTGAATTATTTTCAAAACTAATCTTGGAATGTGTTCAAAATCCTTCTTTCTCTATATTGATCAATGGGAATCCATCCAGTTGGATCAATGCTAGGAGTGCATTTAGACAAGGATGTCCCTTGTCACCTTATCTTTTTATTCTTTGTTCTCAGCTCCTTTCTAATGCCATTATGGAGAAGGAAGATATTGGTGTTCGTGTTAGTAATAATGGTCCAAGGATCTCGCATCTTCTATATGCGGATGACATCATTTTATTTCCTGAAGTAAAGCTTATAAATGCGAAGACTATCAAAAGCATTGTTAACATGTATTGTGACTGGACTGGCCAAAAGGTTAACATAACCAAATCAGGAATTTTATTTGGGAAAGAAGTCAATAACCGGAAGAAAAGGAAGATTAAAAGAATCATGGGATTCAAAGAAGTTAAAGAGTTCAATTATCTTGGAACCAAATTGGCATTAAGAAGACTCTCAAGGATGGATTTCCAATTCTTGTTAGATAAGGTTTTGAAGATGCTCAATAGTTAGGGATCAAAATTCATTTCTCTAGCAGGCAAAATTACTTTGGAAAAGGCTGTTATCTTTTCTCTTCCATCATTACATTCCACGGTTTCACTGGTTCCAAAAGCTGTGCTAGGAGATATTGAGAAACTTTGCAGAAACTTTATCTGGGATACGTCTAATGAAGAACATGGCTTACACTATGTAAGCTGGAATAAAATGTATGAGCCAATAGATTATGGAGGCAGAGGTCTACATTCTTGCTCCAACAAAATGGGGGCCAAACTTTCCTGGAAATATATGAAAGAAGAAGAATCTTTATTGCATAAAACTTTATTACCCAGATATGGTTCTTATTGGAATGCTGTGAACAGGAATAAATCCAACTCTTCTCCATGGAAGATCATTAAAGATGTAGGCAAATTCCTGAAAAAAATTGTGAGATGTAATATTGCAAATGGTCAATATATAGATGTATTTGGAGACACATGGATTTTAGACAAATGTCTTAATAGATGGCCTACTTTCGTCAATTCTCAAGAAGATGTGGCTGGATCTTTAATGGTTGAAACATCTATTTCGGGAGATCAATGGAGCAAGACAGAACTTCACAAGTTTTTTTAAAATGACCTTGTGGATCTCATCTGTCAGATTGAGATTAAACCAGAGATTACTTAAGATCAAATTGAACTTATTCACATGGAATCTGGGAGAACAATCGCTTCTATGGTAGCTAGTAATAATTTCTCTCCTTATTCTGATAAGGGAATATGGAAATGGCTCAAGAAATCTAATTTGAATGCAAGAGTGGAAAATTTCTGGTAGAGAGTTTTTAACAATGCATTGCCAACCAATTCTTTTTTAAAATATATAAGACTCCACATGATTGCTTATTTTCCTAGTGGTTGTTATGAAGAAGAGAATATTTTTCATGTAACCTGTAGATGTAAAAATTGGTTGAAATTATTCAACAATTGAACAAGTGGCATTTTCATATCCCAACATTTAATTATGAGGAGATGTATAGTTGGTTGGTAAAACAAAATTATTTTCTTTCTAGCTTATTGTGTAATGCCATTTATTTTTCTTGGAAGGAGAGAAATGAACTTGTTCATGGGAAAAAAAGAAAGAAGCTCTGTTTATATAGCCGCTGAGGCGGTAAGCTTTGTAGGAGTTTTTAATGCTCCTAATTTCATCAACACGGGCCGGTTGAGTACTAATCAGATTTTCCTGTTTAAAAATTGTTTGTATTCTCCTCCACCCAATTGGATCAAGGTGAATGTAGATGCAACATTATTCCCTTCTTATAAAGGAGGTATTTGAGGAGTGATTAGAGACCACAAAGGAAGATTGATAGCAGCTTATGGAAGACCGGAGATGCATTGGGATATCACTTACTTGGAATTTCTATCTATAGCTTCTGTCAAAGAAGTGTTCAAGGATCGAATGAATGGATATAAAGGTATAATCATTGAAAGTGATAATGTTAATATTATCAAATTCTTCCACAAGGCTATCAAGGAAGGAGACAAAGGTACGGATAAAACTTCTTTGGTTGATAGTTTTAATTTTGTTATTTTCAATTGTGTTAAAAGAGAATGTAATAAGTTAGCTGAGTTATGTGCTAACTTTGGAGCTTTTTCTAGTTTTTTTTTTTTTTTTTTTTGAATGACATTTTCCTTGATAAGGTTCCTCCCTCATTTAGCTTGTACTTAGTTGGGGTTTTTTTCCCCTTTTCGCTTTAGTAATGCTATATGCTTTCTTCAAAAAAAAAAAAAGGCTTATCTTAGTAGGAGATTCATGATCGTAGAATAATTAAATCATATTCTATTTAACTCCTAAATAGGATGGGAGAAAACTAATTCTCTTTGGGAAAATGAAAATCTTAGATTATTATTATCATTATGTTCAACATGTTGAATAATAAAAAGGGTCTTCAAACCTACAATAAAAAGCACTATTTGTCATTGAAAGATTTGGAAATGAAATTAATGATTAGTGTATCTAGATTATTATAGTTAGATATGTATTTAAACATCATTTTGACACTTTGGAGTAATATGTAGTTCACTACGATGATCTAACTATATTAATTGATGATAAAGCAATTTAACTACCATAGTCAAATATATGATTGAATATCATTTTGATCCTCTGAAATTAGATGTAATTCTCTCCTAAATTTGATTATTATGGTCAGAATAAAAACTTATAGTTTTGTAACTTGAACTTATTAGGGAATGATATTTTTACCACCCAAGCTGTATATCATTCATAATGATGAGTTTGGTAACAAAACTAGAAGAAATTCAAAAGGATTATGTCTGAATTTTTTTAAAAATAAAATGAAATAAAATAAAATTGCTTTGTACTTTTCAACAAAAGAAAAAAAATACAATTTTTCTATCGAGTATGTCAAGATTATCTTTATCTCCATTTTTAGTAATGGTAGAAATTTTATTACATCAATAGTTAAAACTTCCTTCCTTGTATTTGGCCCTCTACCCATTTCTTCCTTGGGTGATCAAGACCAACATCAAAAAGAAAAAAATTATAAGTAAGAGAGATAAAAGAGAAAATTTATAACAAAAGTTAGACTGACATCTCACCCTAAACTAATTAGTGGAATGAGAGAGTCAAGCCAATCTAACGATATTTTCTTATCAAATTTGAGTACCTCATGTTGGGTGAAAACTTAATATGTTGAGTTTCAAAATAAAAAAAAAATTAGTTAAATTCCAAAATCTGAATTCTTTTCAAAAAAAGGAGAAAATGATTTTTTGATTTCATCTATATACATTATGCCACAATCTTTCCTTGTGGTCTAACATATGCAAAAAAATCTCAGTCTTACTAAATCATGAGTGATTTTCACTTCTTAACACAGTGTCATGTAATTCCCCATATAACTTGATAGATACGATAATAATCAAAATCTTTAGTGGTTTTTAAACTTCATTTCAAAATAAAAAAATTCAAATCATCTCTTATTAATCTTAAACAATAAAAATAAAAAAATCAAATGGCTAAAAAACTAATCTTCTCACTAGACCAAGATATGAACATAGAAGATAAGATCTACAATAACTCGATTCAGTGTGGGATGGGGTTTCATACCCTTAAATTGTCAATCAATGGTGTAAAAATTGTTGATATGTCTGTTAATGATTTAAAGGATGCCCCATTAGTAGAGATTACTGTTGGGTAAGGATTGATTTCCCTATTTTAAAGTCGGAGGCAGTTATCGCCCCTATTCCCATTCTATCATCTATTGAGGAAGTTGGAGAAACTAAGTTAGTGGTTGTTGCTTTTGGGAACATAGTAATGTCTAGAGTGGCATCAAGTTTTGATATTCTATTCATAAGAAAAATTTAGAAGAACTATATGTGAAGAGTTGAGAAGAAAATAACAAAGATAGGAAGATTGTTGAATTTAAAATCTTAGGAGAGATAGAGACTGAGGTTGTTAAGGAGCTACCTATTCCTTTAATCTCCCCTCTTCTAAAAAGGAGCAACTTTTATCCAATTTTTTTCTTCAAAGGGAGATGAGATATTTGGCAGGATAGGCCAGTCCCCACCAAACCTGATGGAATACTGTGTTACGAAGATACATAAGGAATAGTTGGGGTAAAGAATAAGAATTTTCAGAAACATCATCTGTACCTATGCTACTTAGGCAAGAGAGACAAAAGACAAATATTTGAGAAAGTCTCCTATAAGATGGAGAAGGAAATCTTGAAGGAGGAAAAGAATGAAGTAAAAATGTTGACACCTCTGTCATCCAAGTGAATAAAAAATATATGAGATAGCACACCACCTTAATACTGATAGATGGCTATCAATGGATACCCCCATATACATCTGCTAAGAACAAGGAGAACAATTTCATTGGATTTGACAGGAGTCACTATCTAAAAGTATTTTGATACCACTTAAAGAACTAGTCCCGAGGCAAACTAACAGGGGGGTGGATGAATTGGTATTAAAAAAGTTCTTTAACAAAAGAAAAGTCTTTTTATAACTTGATGTAGAAATGAATTAAATTTACAATAAAAAAATAAATCAACTTTTTCACCAACATAGTTAATTGCAAGAAGAATAAATCCAGTAATAATAAGAGAAAAAATACACCAAATTTATAGTGGTTTGGTCTAACCTAACCTACATCCATTCCATGGTGGAATCCTCTAAGTAATACACTAAAACCTTTCAGTGTCTCTCCTTTTTTCCCTACAGTAAGGTGGATAAGCCCTTACAAAATCTTTCCACCAACCCGTTATGGTTGAGGACTGAAAATCCTTTCATATACAAAGAACCTTGACTCCTTTTCCTCCCTCCAATAGATAGAAGAGAACCATGAATCCCTTTCACTTCCCCGATATGGAAGAGTAGCCGGGTCCTTTGACACCAAAGAGATATTCTTCTTTCCAAAACTTTTCTCAAGACAAACCTTAAATCCAATGGTACTATGGTGCAAGCTAGTCTAAGAAACCATGTAAAATCCCCTCCACACTCTCTTGAAACCTTATCCAAGGATCTTCGCCCTCTTAAACTCCACCCTTTCCTCTCTCCCATTCAAGTTCTCTCTTTAAGCTTTCTCCAAAAGATAGAAGACACAATGTCAGCCAAAGACACCTAGAATATCTTTGGAGAAAGCTTAAATAGAGTGCTTTGAAAAAATTTAGAAATTTAATTCGAATGATAAAAATTATATAGTGCAATCATGAGATCATCCTATTCAATTAGTACAAAATAACCCTTCTAGCTAGTATAATCAGCTTTGCTCAATACGATTAGTTCTAGTACTTGAACATATCATCTATTATGAATATTAAATCGTCCAGGATGATTAGTTCAATCAAGATGCAGTTCATCTAGGATGAACCATGGGACAACAAAAATAATCTCTATTGATAATATAGTATGATCTAGTTTATCCAGTACGATCAGAATATCAACATTAAGTAGATTTGATTGACTAATAACTTGATTAATTTAGGCTTAATTTTTATAGATCATCCAATATGATATAGATTATGCTAGATGATTAGAACAAAATATTAAATTCATAATCTTAACTAAATTATAATTGGTAGCTATTTTTCATGATAAAAATTGATCATCCTAAACAATCTAAATCATCTAGTATGATTAGTTAGATGAGCTAATCGTACATTATGATATAAACTATATAGTATGATTAGTTCAGAAATTAAACTTCTGATTTTGACTTAATCTCACTTTTCCTGAGTGTGTGTATACATGGTCACCAAGAAAGCATATACCCTTATAGAACTTAACTCTAGAAATTAAAAATATATCAATGAATATTATAAAAATCTTTACTACATAGCCTACTATCAAATCTTAAGCCTTAAATCTTTATTGGCTGGTGCATGATGTTCCTAGAATTTTAGTACACACATAAACAAATATATATTATAAATACAAATAGACATAATGATGTGAGCCACAATGTTTGTTATCAACAAAAATATAAACTCATGAGCACGAGTTGCAACAATTTCTCTCTTTTTTATGCTGGCAAATATTACTAGTTGAATTTACAAAATTAAAAAAACATTTTCTCCTAATCTCCCCTCACTAAGATAATTATATTAAAAATAGGAGAAATACAAAAATACTTTTTTTACATAAAAAAAATAAAATGTTTAAAACCTAAATAACATATAAACTAATATAATTTCATAATGAACATATAAAAACTCGCAACGGCTCTCTAGTTTTCTAGGCAATTTTGTGGTGATCTTAGGGTTTTCTCTTCCTCATGTATCCGCTCCTGCCTTAGTTTCTTTGGTTTTCTCATGTTTTTCATGCTTTCCTTGATTTTATTTTCTGTATGGTTTTTCGGTGCTGTATTTTGAGGTTTTCTATAGAGTTTTTTATGGAGGGAGACGATGTCCCCAACGTCATCCATCCCAGCTGTTTCTTCATTACCTATATGTAAAACTAATTCTTTTAAGGATGCATTGGCGGGTTCCTCTTCATCTTATGCTAGGGCCCAGTTTGTGCACACTTCATTCAACGGTTATCCTACCCTAATGCTCGATGACTCGGTTGTTTCGTAGCTAGCTATGCCATTTGCTTTCTCCTTGGTTGGTAAATTTTTTTCTTTCTCATCTTAATCTTGATGTGATTCATTAGTTTTTCGTAAGCCATAAACTTTCTGGTTCCTTCCATACTGGTTTGTTGGATTCGTGCCATAATTCTATTCAGATTTCAAATGATTTAGAATATAGTCACATTTTATCTAGGAGATCGTATTAGATTCAAGCATGTCAAATGAGGTTACTCAAATGGACATTGAATTTTGAAGTTCATGAGAAATCCCCAATTGCGCCTATGTGGCTCTCTTTCCCAAACTTATGTCTTCATTTATTTAACTCTCAAATTCTATTTGGATTAGCCTCAATTTTTGGTAGACCCCAACAAATCCACCAAGCTACTTCCTCTTTATCTCAACCTTCAGTGGCTCATGTTTTAGTTGAATTGGATGTTTCTAAGAAACATCCAAATGAAAATAGGCTTGGTTCAGAATTAAATGGCTATTTGAAAAAAAAGAAGAAATTGAGAATCTTCCTATTTTTGTTCTCATTGTAAAATGCATGGTCATGGGGTTAATGAATGCTTTCAAACTTTTTTTTTTTTAAGAAAATGCATAAAATTGCATTAAAAAAGAAAAGCAGAAAGAAAAAGGTAACTAGCCAAGTACAGTAGATTCCTCCTTTAAGATATTCCAAAATAAAGGAGGAACCTTATCCATAGTAGTTTCATCCCACATAAATGAGAAAATAATCCCATAGTTAGCACAAAGATCCGCTAACTTATTGGCTCCTCTATCAATGCAATTAAAAATAACATTGTTAAACCCAAAAAATAAATCATCATACCTTTGTTCTCCATTAGCTTTAGTCTTATGCAAATACTCTATCACATTTTCATTATCTTCTATGATGATACCCTTGAATTTGAACATCCAATCCTTCATCATCTCCTTAATAGTCATGGCAGCCAAGAGTTCCAAAGCTGAAATATCCCAATGCAAAATCGACTTCCCAAATGCTAGCAGAAGTCTTCCCTGATGGTCCCGAAAAACACCTCCTAAACAAGCTTTGTATGAAGAAAAAAGAGATGCATCCACATTCACCTTCAACCAATCGGGTGGAGGAGGATACCAATGAGTATTGAACAGCCCATAAGACTGATTAGTATCCCATATACCCAAGATTTTACCAAATCCATCCATAGAAAAAGAAGCAAAGCTCAAAGCATTAGAAGCAATAATCAAGGAGCTGTCTTCACCTTCATTATGAACCAACTTGTTTCTTGATTTCCATGTAAAATATACCACACTACAATAAAGATTTATCATGAAAGCCGAATTATTTGACATCCAGTTATAGCATTTCGTTAAGAATTCCATATTTGGGATAGAAAAACCCCATTTGCTAAGTTGGTTTAAAACTTCTTTCAGTTTAGTACATCTCACCGAAATATGATCTTCATTTTCAGGTTCATTACAACCTCTAGGATAATTCCCATTATTTAAAAGCCTTCTATATTCCAGAAAATTAGCAGTTGGAAGAGCTTTGTTGAAGATTCTCCACCACAAAAATTCAACTCTCGGATTCAGCTTTCTTTTATGAATCCAATTTCAGAACTGCTGCACACATTTGCTCTTCAACGTAGATTCAAAAACCATTGCTGATAAGGATTTCCCTGTATTAAAATACAGTAATTCCATCTTATCTTCATCCATATCCTGCTGAATTTTAATTTGTGAGATCAGATAGAACATCTCCTTGCCTACATATTTCATCCAATCTTCTTCCTTCCAATTTCCGTTGAAAATAAAATTAGAAACCTTCAGTTTGCTGCTATCATGAGGAGTGATAAAGGTAGGCCATTTATAAATACTTTTATCAAAAATTCAGATTTCTTTGAATACATCAATTCCCTCTCCATTTGCAATATTCCATCTTATCAAAGGTTTTAGAGCTTTGCCACCATCCTTGATAATTTTCCATGCTGAAGAACCCATAGTTCTTGAATTATCATACCACAAATTACCATACTTGGAGTACAGCAATTTATAAATTAAGGATTCTTTGTTATCAACATATTTCCATGCTAATTTAGCTCTCAAAGCTCCCACTTTGGAAGAACACGAGTAAAGAGATCTACCTCCCCATTTTCTAGGAAGACACATGGTATCCCAATTGACAAAGTGAATACCATGACTCCCATTTGCTTTATTCCATATGAAGTTTCTACAAATCTTGTCTATTTCATCAAGAATGCTCTTTGGAACCAAAGAGTTGGTGCATTGGAATGTAACAAAAGCAAGAAGATTGGATTTGGCAAGTAAAATCTTACCAGGTAACGAAATCATTTTTGCTCCCCAAACATTAGTCATCTTGATAGCCTTTTCAATGATGAAATGGAAGTCCTCTCTTTTTAATCTTCTCAAAGCTAGTTTGATCCCAAGATAGAACATTTCCTTTACAACTTTGAACCCCATAAGCCGAGATATCCTTTTCTTTTTAGTTCTATTAACTGAATTTCCAAATATCATGGAAGACTTAGAAGTGTTGATCCTTTGTCCTGACCAACCACAAAAATTCTTCAAGATCATTTTGATTTCTTTGATAATCTTCAAATTTGTCTCAGAAAAGATAAAAACATCATCAGCATAGAGTAAGTGTGAGATTCTAGGCCCATTCATATTCAACCGGACCCCAATAGAATCCTCTTTGA